>NC_068283.1:22955482-23180482 GCF_025860055.1 Xyrauchen texanus | reverse complement strand
GTAATATCAGATAAAGTCAAACAGGGGACACTATAATAACTTAGAAGTAGAAGTAGTGATGTGTCGATTGCAGAGGAGTCGGCTCCTTTTAGTTAACAATGGGAGCCTTCTCCCGTCTGAGAGCTGTTTTCTTTTTTTGTAAATTAATACAAGACAGAATAATAAGATGATTTGTTCGCCTCTCTGCTCGGCCACGCACACTCCATGCACTGACTGAATGCTGTGTTGATGTGTATGTGTGTGCGACCAATCACGTATGATGACATTCTCCTAGTGCTCCCGATTGGTCGCACACATACATACACATCCATACAATATTAAGTCAGCGCATGGAGTGCAGTGCACATGGCCAAGCAGTGAGGCAAAAAGATCATCCTAATTTCGGGTCAGAAAACAAAATGAGTGACAGTCGTAAACGAAGTAGCAATTGGATGCATTTTAATAACATAGACAACATAAAGGCAGAATGCAGAATTTGTAAGGTAAAAATATCATATCGAGCAGGATCTACTAACAACCTTCACAGGCATATTATAATTTTTACATCCAAGAGTGCAGTTAGAAGAAAACAGGCAAGCTAGCCTGCCTGCTACTGAACATGAAAAAGCCAGTGCATCTACTGGAACTGTTGCTGTTGCAGTGTCTACAGCCACCCCTGTAGGTACACTACAACATTGCAACCCAGAGCTCTATATTCCAATTGATGCCAAAGGCCATGACCACAGCAAGATAGAACACAGTTGATGAGGTATTGGCTAAAATGATTGCAAGGGATTTCCAGCCATTCTCAATCGAGGAGGACAAGGGATTTAGAAGCTACACCCATGCTATCAATCCAATGTATGTTCTTCCAAGCAGGAAAACACTCTCTCAGATAACTATTTCAAGACTATATGAACGTGCTTTACGGCAAGAAATTGTTAAAAAGGTTACAGCAGTTAGCCTGACAACTGACTGCTGGACATCCAGAGCCTCCACTTCCTTCATGTCTGTTGCATGTCACTTCATTGAAAATCATAAAATGGTGTCCTGTCTTCTGGACTGTTTTGAGTTTAGTGACAGACACACTTCAGAGAACTTGGCAGAGGAACTGCTTAGAGTGGCAAGTAGAAAACAAAGTAGTATGCTGTGTTAGTGAATTGGTTGTAAGAGATGCCCTGAAGGTGATGTGTGTGAAGCCCACTGTGGACAAAGTAATGGCGATGGTGGAATTCTTCCATAAGAGCACAATAGCCACAGAGAAGCTGAAGTCTACTCAACTGAAGCTGAAGTCCTCTATGCTTGAGCTGAGTCCCAAACAAGAATGTGTTACGAAGTGGAATTCAACATTTCAAATCTGAAACGGGTTCTTGAGTCCAAGGATTCAATCATCTCTACCCTGGCCATTATCAATGCACCTGTTCATGCTCTGAGCCAAGAAGAATGGGAGGAAGTGTGAAAGACATGCACTGTCCTGGAATCCTTTGAGCAGGTCACTGTTGAGATCAGTGCAGACAGAAAAAGTGGACAGTTGTTATTATATTATTTATTATTATATAACTGCATATTAGAGGTGCAGTAAATAGAGGTAAATGGCAGTAGTGATAGGAAAGAATAAACTCAACAAAGCCCATTTACCACATAATAAAACAAAGCATATATATTTTTTTCTTTATATTTTTCTTTTTTCTGCTATGTGACAACCTCCACAATGTTACTCCTGTGCAAGGGTCTGCAGAGAATAACAGCCTATCACCAGACAGGAGGAACAGTAACCACAGGGAAAGAGAGAGTTGGTGACTTCTCTCTGTGCATCTATGGAAAGAAAGTTCCAAAGATACAATACTGGAAGAGAATACTGTTCTCTCAGAAACCACTGAACTGGAAAAGCTGGCCTTTAATGACAACAGAGCTGTTGATGAGGCACTTCAAATAGTAATTTAATTTCTATTTGTTATGTGGCACACCTTGTTCCATTTTGAATGTAATTTGTTTGGATTGGTTTGTGTTTTGGATAGTTCAATATAAATAAACGTTCAATACACGTGTAATAGTGTTTGATGTTTTTCCATTATTTATGCTGAAAGTGCCGGCTCTTATTGCTGAGCCAAGTGATCTGGCTTACTAAAAAAAACCAGAATTCCCATCACTTGCTAGAAGGCAAATAGAACAAGGTTACTGATTTAGATTTTGGCATTGTTACCAGCTTAAAGTTTATTTTTTTTCATTGTCCTCCCTCAAAAATTAAACCAAGCACTGCAATACCACAATCCATAATAAAATGCCCCATTAGAGTGGCAAACGTTATATAACAAGAGAACTACGTGGCTAACTATCGGTCCAAAATATATATCTGTAGAGCAAGAAAAACTCTGGGTCGATTTTAAATCTTTACAGATCTCAGAGTTGCTCCCACCTCTGAAAAGCCAATCAGATGTTGTTTCATGTTTTATTATGGGCTATATCACTTTCCCTTTTCTCTTCTCAGTTCGAGGTTTCTCATTTTTGAAAACGGGTGATTCCCCAGAGCATTGCCTTTTTGATTGATCCATGGTCAATGTTGCTCATTTTTTGTGGGAACAAGCTTTCAGCTTCAAACTACTACCACGCCTATCACCACACATATCCACACACTGTAGTTGCTCCTGACCTTCTTTTCTTTATTTACAGACATGTCATAAACATGCATGGATGAATGATGGAAGTATGCGATTTCCAGCCAAATCCAGCCAGACAACTCTAAAATACAAATAATTATTATAGGCTTACCATAGTGAATCGGGATAAGGCAAAAACATGGTTTGGAAGACATTGTTGGTGTACTTGCTTATTAATGAAATTGTCACGATTACCTGTTGTCTGCCCTGTGTTCTCTGTCGCACTATCACGTTTATGTCATGTTTCCTTGTCTGCTCCGTGTTTTCCACTTCACCCGTCACCGTTCACGCTCCATGTCGTGTTTTCCTTGTTGTTCGCCACGTGTTTCACTGTCCTTGTCTAAACTACATTTCCCACAATTCCCGGCCTTCCTCTCTGCCTGCACTCATCATTGTTTTCACCTGTGCCTCGTTCAGTCTCCACTTTGTCCGTGTATTTAAACCCTGGTTCTTTGTTCAGTCTTTGTCGATCGTTGTTGAATGTTACCGTTTCATGTTCATGCCTCTGTCAGTGTGTGCTACCTCTTGTCGTGTTCGTTCGTTCGAGGATTACCCTGCTGTTCGTGGATGTTTGTCAACTCGTGTTCACCCATGTGTGAGTTTGTGTTTGTTTACTTTTCCCCTTGTGGACCTTTTATTTGCTCCAGTGTTTGTTTAATGTTGATATCGTGTATGGTTTCTTGTCATGCCTTTGCCCCGGTTTCCTGCCCATCGTGTTTGTTCTTCTAGCTGTGTGTTCTGTTGTTTGATAGTTAGTTTTACCCATCGTGGACTTTTCTTTGTGTTTACCTTTTTGTTACTTATATATTAAACTGCGTTTGGATCCTAACCTTCTGTCTGCCGTCTCCTGATTACCCACACCGTGACAGAACGATCGACCACACATGGATCCAGCAGCCTATTCGGCGAATTATCGGCTCCTTTGCCTCAAGCAGGGGGACCGCCCTTTGGAGGACCACATCCAGGACTTCCTTCACCTGGCAAGCGTCTCTGACTTCCCGGACCCAATCCTGATGAGCTTCTTCAGGGGCAATCTGAACGCCTCACTGAGGGAGCGGTTTCCACCGGCAACGCACGAGTGGACTCTCTGCGGCTTCATAGAGGTGACTTTGCGGGTCGGCGGATCGCCGTTAACCGTGGGCGACGCTGAGGAGGACCCTACCTCTCCTCCCTCAGTGGTGACTCTCCAGTCGCCCATGGCGCTTCTTGTCATGCCACCCCCATCTGTAAGCGAGCTCCCCTCCTTGCCAGTCGCCCTCCACGAGCCAGCGCGGTCCACTTCGTCTGCCCGGAGGAGGAGAAGATGGGCTTCCGCCTCCCGGCTCACGCCTACCCCGGTCTGCGAGCCAGAGCCCTCGCCTGCCCCGGTCTGCGAGCCAGACCCCTCGCCTGCCCCGGTCTGCGAGCCTGCGCCCACGCCGGCCACGGCCAGCGAGCCTGAGGCCACGCTGACCAGGAACAGCGTCCCAGCTTCACCAGTCGCATCAGCATGGAGGAAGAGGAGAAGGGGAAAGGTCTCTGCTCACCAGCCTCCGCCTGCCGCAGCCCCGTGTCCTAAACCCCTCTTGGCTCTTCCCTCAGCGTCCAGCGAGCCCAAGCCCACGCATGCCACGGCCAACCAGCCAGAACCTGATGCCCCAAATGTCAGAGAGCCAGCGCCTGTAGCCTCGACCGTCCCTGAGCCAGCGCCAGCAGCCATGACCGTCCCTGAGCCAACGCCCGTAGCCAGGACCGTCCAACAGCTTCTGCCTCCCGGGCTTTCCAGAGCTCCGCCTCCCGAGCTTTCCAGAGCTTCGCCTACCGGGTCTTCCAGGGCTCCTCACAAGCCTTCCAGGGCTCCTCCTCTCGAGCCTCCTAGGGCTCTGCCTCTCAAGTCTCTCGAGTCTTCCAGGGCTCCTCCTCCCGAGCCACCCAGGGCTCTGCCTCTCAAGTCTCTCGAGCCACCCAGGGCTCCACCTCTCAAGTCTCTCGAGCCACCCAGGGCTCCACCTCTCGAGCCACCCAGGGCTCCGCTTCTCAAGCCTCTCGAGCCACCCAGGGCTCCGCCTCTCAAGCCTCTCGAGCCACCCAGGGCTCCGCCTCTCAAGCTTCTCGAGCCTTCCAGGGCTCCGCCCCTCAAGCCTCTCAAGCCTTCCAGGGCTCCACCCCTCAAGCCTCTCAAGCCTTCCAGGGCTCCACCTCTCAAGCCTCTCGAGCCTTCCAGGGCTCCACCCCTCAAGCCTCTCGAGCCTCCTATGGCTCTGCCTCCAGAGCCTCCCGAGCCTCCTACGGCCCCGCCTCCCGAGCCTCCTACGGCTCTGCGCCCAGAGACTCCAGAGCCTCCTTCGGCTCCACCTCCTGAGCCTTCCAGGCCTCCGCCCCCTGATCATCCAGAGGTTTCCATGGTTCCGCCTCCCTCGGCTCCGCCTCCTGAGGCCCCAGAGCCTCCCTCAGCTCAGCCTCCTGAGCCTCAAGAGCCTCCCTCAGCTCTGCCTCCTGAGCCTTCAGAGCCTCCCTCAGCTCTGCCTCCTGAGCCTTCAGAGCCTCCCTCAGCTCTGCCTCCTGAGTCTTCAGAGCCTCCCTCAGCTTCGTCTCCAGAGCCCCTCGCAGCTTCGCCCCCGGGAACTGTCCCTGTCCAGAGGCCGCCTCCCAGGCCTCCTGGACCTGTCCCTGTCCAATGGCCGCCTCCCAGGCCTCCTGGACCTGTCCCTGTCCAATGGCCACCTCCCAGGCCTCCTGGACCTGTCCCTGTCTTGTGGCCACCTCCCAGGCCCCCTGGACCTGTCCCTGTCTTGTGGCCGCCTCCCAGGCCTCCTCGAACTGTCCATGTCCTGTGGCCACCTCCCAGGTCCCTGGAACAGGCCCCTGCTCTACGGCCATCTCCCAGGCCTCCTAAATCTGTCCCTACCCGGTGGACGTCCCCCGGGCCACCTGACCCGGTTCCCTGCACACACCCCCAGAGACTGCTTGCCTGCCCTCTCGGCCTCCCTGGTCTGCCTGTCTGCCCTCTGTGCTCCCATGGACTGTCTCATCTCCCCTTTTGCCTCCTTGGACTGCCTAATTTCCCCTTATGCCCCCTTGGTCTGTCTCTGTGTCCCTTTTGCCCCCTTTGGTCTGTCTGTTTTTCCCCTTTTCCAGCCCCTCTCTCCTTGAACATTTGTTGATCCCTGTTATTTTTCCTTTTCGGTTTCTTAAGACCATCTGGGATCCGGTCCTTTTGAGGGGGGATTCTGTCACGATTACCTGTTGTCTGCCCTGTGTTCTCTGTCGCACTATCACGTTTATGTCATGTTTCCTTGTCTGCTCCGTGTTTTCCACTTCACCCGTCACCGTTCGCGCTTCATGTCATGTTTTCCTTGTTGTTCGCCACGTGTTTCACTGTCCTTGTCTAAACTACATTTCCCACAATTCCCGGCCTTCCTCTCTGCCTGCACTCATCATTGTTTTCACCTGTGCCTCGTTCAGTCTCCACTTTGTCCGTGTATTTAAACCCTGGTTCTTTGTTCAGTCTTTGTCGATCGTTGTTGAATGTTACCGTTTCATGTTCATGCCTCTGTCAGTGTGTGCTACCTCTTGTCGTGTTCGTTCGTTCGTTCGTTCGTTCGTTCGTTCGTTCGTTCGTTCGTTCGTTCGTTTGAGGATTACCCTGCTGTTCGTGGATGTTTTTCAACTCGTGTTCACCCGTGTGTGAGTTTGTGTTTGTTTACTTTTCCCCTTGTGGACCTTTTATTTGCTCCAGTGTTTGTTTAATGTTGATATCGTGTATGGTTTCTTGTCATGCCTTTGCCCCGGTTTCCTGCCCATCGTGTTTGTTCTTCTAGCTGTTGTTTGATAGTTAGTTTTTCCCATCGTGGACTTTTCTTTGTGTTTACCTTTTTGTTACTTCTATATTAAACTGCGTTTGGATCCTAACCTTCTGTCTGCCGTCTCCTGATTACCCACACCGTGACAGAAATGTTGTTCATTTCCAACAAAAAAAAAAAATCTTACATAGTGTAGATTTGTGTTCAGATTATGAGGGGATGTTCTTTGATTTCATGATAACGTACATGCCAGTGTGTTACAAGCATTTGCTGAAATTTGGTTTTAAAGTTGTTAGGGACGTATTGCAAGAAGAACATTATTCAATATGTTGATATTAAGAATGTTAGAATGTATGTCTATCGGAACAACATTTCCTTACATAAAAGTTTCATGCTCTATAGTCAAATTGTATTTCCTATAAAATGTGCTTTTCCTATCTACCCCACTGTTCTTCTCCAATGTGCAAAATAAAACATGTATTTTATAAATGTATGCTATACATTGTGTGCAGAAAATATGAAATATTTTTGTATGTGGTTTTTGTGATCTGATCACAAATCTTTTAGACCCTGTGTGATTTAGTGCTGACCACATGTGATTGAATTACTAATGTATCTTAATACTAGGTGTAAACGGTCGTATTTCTGTCTCATGTGTTGACTCACGTGCTCTTGTGGACTCATACCCGGTCTTTGGTGTTGCAATGCAATATCAGCTGAGCTAGCCAGAAACATGATGGAGCAAGCTTGTAAATGTAGTTGGTTATTTCAAGAAGAGGCAAACATTACAATGTATTACATTACAAGTAATTAATTATAGTAGAAGTACTTGAATATCATAAGATAGAACTGTGATGGAACAGAGTGAAAAAAGTTTATGAACTGATAATATGCCATTTTATTCGTGATTTGTTTAAAAGGGAATAAAAGTCTCTCTAAAGCTCCTCTATCATTAATTTCACCGGGAAACTGTCATAATATGTAGTATGTAAGTCTCAAAAATGTAGGTATAGTGAGCTATATAACAAGATACTTTGAGACAAAAAATTATAATCTTGATTTAAACTTTTTAAAAGAATATTTATGAATTGAAGATAATAAATCAGTGTTTGTATATTCCAACTATGAAACCACCAGTTCAGCCAGACTGGCATAGATTTGTTTGCCATTTTCTTGGGTGTCCTGATGCCCGTTGTGACACTCAGGCCCCCTGTAGCACTCAGTCACCCACACTGCTGTGATTACAGAGAGTAATGAACCACAGCCACAGGAAGGGGCACAACCAGCAGACCACGAGTTCCCACATGTGCCCCAGCCTCCAGGATAAAACCGCTGTAAACACACGGGAGGGCACAGACAGATTGCCATCTCTCAGAATCCACAGAGGGCACAGCAGAGAGGAACAGCAATGGAGGGGCAGCGGCAGGGTCAGACAGGGAGGAGTTTGGGTTCCTTATCACTTTGTTCAATCAGCCACCCTCTGAACACAAAAACAGGCTTAGCTGTATATGAAGGAGAATGACAATGTACAGTTACTGAAAACCTTTTTTCCCTCCTTTCCTTTCAAAGCACGTATGCATTACTGATTTGGAATTAACTTGTGAGAAATATGTATGTGTATATGTGTGTCTATGATGGGTTAACATATGGATGCCATTTTATGTATGTATGTATTTATTTCTTTATTATTATTATTATTGTTGTGTTATTTGCTGAATAATGTATGGGTAATATTTCTCATTCATATCATCATCATCACGTTTTTTTTTATTATTATTTTTTTTAAACTTTAAACCAATTAGATTTTGAATCCCAGATTGTCAAGTCAAGTGGTTTTTATTTTCATTCAGCCATATACAGTTAGTACAGTACACAGCGAAACAAGACAACGTTCCTCCAGGACCATGATGCTACATAAATACAATATAGGACAAACACAGAACAACATTAGACTACACCGACTAAATCATATTTCTACATAAAGTGCACACGCAAAAAAGTACGGGACAGTACAATAAATTACTAAAAGGAACAGGACAATAGGCACAGTGAGAGACAGTGCAGCGCCGACCTGTTCACATTTTCATGGTGGAATTTGAACTCCACTGTATTCATAAGTAACTCTGTTAAATGTATTACCTTGAAAATAAGTCTTTAATTGTCTTTAAAGCAAAAATTGACAATCTAACGAAACTAATATAATGAAACTAACATTGTATGTAGGTGCAGTAAGTTCTACTTGAATTTTCATGTATATTTCCAATTTACTTTTCAAACCATAAATCATTGAACTGCACTTCTTACTTTTAGCTATAGTTCCTCTTTAAATGTTGTTGTCTCCCTTTTACCATTTGTGTGTTTATCCTTTGGGTGAGGATTTTATGTCTGGCCAAAAAGATCACAAGTATGTTAAAATAGTGGTGGCACAGCACGCAAGTCAGAGAAAATCAAGGTGCTGAATTATGTCAAATGAATCGTTTGTACATGATTAATACCAATTGCATGCTACAAAGGCACACTGACACCTAGTTTTTCAAAAGGTGTGAACTGCCAAGGGCATTTCACACCTGAAGATCAATGCCAGCTCAGCCTGTGGGCTGCTTAAGGTACAACATGTATCCAACTCTATTGTTTTGGTTCCTTTCCAAGGGTGTGAGAAGCAGCATTCTCAAATTGCTTTAGGTGTCTCAGCTAGTTGAGTGTCTAAGTAACAACATTGGCTTCAAATCATAGAAATCTCTTTATATATCCTATATTAATTTGCTTATTATTTGTCTAACTCTGTAAATAGAGTTGAAACATGCAACTTATTTTGACTTCTATTTAAGCAGGCAAAGTCAATCAGCATCCCCAGACAGATTCTCACAAATTCTTATAGCTGCATCCTCAGCAACTTGAGTATCAGTGAAGTGCTTCTTAAATGAGCCTCTTGAATTGCAGTCCTGTTTTAGCCTAGACTGTCTGTCTGCTGTTCTGGCATTTGTATCCATGTGTAATCCCTTTCTTTGATCAAGTTACATATTTTGAATATACTTAAACTGATTTAACTAATCACACTTTAAAAAATCCTCTAGACTTTGGATAGCAATCCATATTAAATATTTGCCACTGCTTGGAAAACTGGTAGTCTATAGTTGTGTAATGTAAAGTTATAAATGATAGTTTAATTACAAATGCAGATGTCTGGCAGAAGAGGACAAATTAAGTTGGACATAACATTTAAGTCCAAAAAAGTAATTTTTACACTGCACATTTTACATAAGAGTGTCATTAAAAATTTGAGATTTGGTAAGTTTCTCCAGAAGCTTTCTCCAGATGTCCTTTTGTTGAAACAGTTGGTTTTTGTTGGTCTTTATCTGACATCAGGCTTGGTCTTTTCTGTGCAGGCATTTATGAGTTTATTATTAATGGTTTTGTAGCATTTGGCAGACTCGGCAGCTCAGTTATTAGACCAGGTTGCAGTATTCTCAGCTATAATTTAATGTACTATAACTGAAAGTGCTGGCAGTACTCTAATTGGACTTTTTGTGGGTGCTGTTTGTCTGTGTTCAAAGTTGCAAAACATTGTAATGACTAATAGTAATTTATTATGATAATACTGTATATAACAGTGTGGGTTAACAAGTTGCTCAGTGATTCAAATGTACTTGGTATGTGCACAAAAACATGCACACCCACGTATATAGGGAGAGAGCTACCACAACCCCATTTACCACATGGTTAACGTATGATATTAAAAGCATATAGTTTCCCCAAAAATAAAATATATAAAACAGTTGAGTATAGAAAAGAGATGGAATGAAAGTGAATGATGCCTAAAGCATTCTGTCAAACATCTCCTTTTGTGTTCCATGGAAGAAAGAAAGGTTGAGTAAATTATGACAATTTCACTTATTGGGTGTACTCCTTAAAATAAATTGTGCTCTAGTGATAATCTTTTCATTCAGATTTTAAACTTTGAATTTGTCATCTCCTTCACCTGTCCTGCTTGACTCAAATATAGTTTCTGTATGGACAGAAGGTTAGGTAATGTTAACCCCTAAATGATTGATGACCTTAAACTATTTGAATCTTCATGGTTCCTGACAGGGTGTGTAGGGCTACTGGTCGATTAAGTTCTTACCATCTGCAAGGTGACTACTGGCCACACCTCCTGACAGGATTGTGAGTCTTTCATCTGTGATTCCTCTAAATTTTTAATCTCCTCTCTTTAGTCTTGGTGACATGGAAATGCCCACTACTGAAAACGGATTCGGCTGATTGGTCAGAGTATCTTGGCAACATTTCTCTGGCAGATTACTTACGATCGCTGAATGGAGAAGCCGAATACTACAGAGATGTGGCCCTTGGAAATAATTCAAAGGCTTGTTTGTAACATCATTTGAACTCCCCTCTTGGAGTAACAGCAGTTCAGCCAACGTGAACAGTGAGTTCGTACTGTATCCAAGCAATCAACCGTTCCCCTGTATTTTACAGTAAACAGTCCAAGAATCTTTCTTTTTAACAATAATAATACATTTGAATAAACCTTGAATTAACAACACCCATTTCTATAATGCATGTGTGCTCATTAATTAATTTTTAATGTTGCCAGTTATCCAGATAATATGCAGAATTTTCCTTGTTTCTGGTCAAAATGGGAAAAACAATGGCAATACAGCAACTCTAATATTACAGTATTGCCATTCTCCTGCATACACTAAAAAAGTCAATGATGGATGGATGGATGGATGAATGAATGTATAGATATGTATGTATGGATGGATGGATGGAAATAGTGAATGGACATATGTATGTATGTTTGGATGGATGGATGCATAAATGGAAGGATGGATGGATGGATGAAAATACTGACTGGATGAATGAATGAATGGATAAATGAATGAATGAGTGGATAAACAAATGGATGGATGGATGGATGGATGGATGGATGGATGGATATATTGACTGGCTGAACGAATGAACGGAAAGATAGATGTGAAGGTGAAGACCAAGAAGTTCAGATGAGGTCAATGAGGGTGCATTATTCCATCCCACTGGGTTGGTAGGTCAAACACGTTGCCAAAATGTTGTGCCCTTCATAGTGATCAGCATTGCCAGTCTGGCATTGCCGTCTACCCGCCACTTCCTCCTTGTTCTTTCCCTTTCGGCTGCCCCAGGGTAGACCTGCCAGAGGCCGCTCCCAGATGGTAGATCTTGAAGGAGGAGAAAGAATGAGGGAGAGAAAGAAATAGAGAAAGAAGAGGACAGAGAGAGGGAGAGAACTTCGGCAAGGTTCAAAGACGAATGAGTCCACATCAACACCTTTGATGTTGCTGGCAGCCGACAAACAGAAGGAGACAATCTGTCTCTCTGGTGTACCGCCCTGCTTGAGCAGTGCCTTAAACCACCCAAAACCCTGCAGCGAGTTTTAAAACACATTCACAGACAAACACTCATCAAGCACTTTAATTACACTGACAGGTAAAGACACCTGAGACACTGGTGAGAAGATGGGGCATGGGGTCAGTTTTGAATGCTGCTACTTTATCTCTCATATTCACTTTCACCATTTAGCACAGACAAAAGGCTCAATACCTGCACCGTTGTTCAAACTAATTGCTGTTTACAAGGAAAGTTATGCCACACATTTACCCCTTAAAAGTTGCTTCACGATCATTCAAGCTGTTGTACAACTGTGTCAAAGGTTGAACTCAATAGCTAAACCCTGATCTAGAAAATGACTTCAGTGTCTTTAGGTCACTTAAAGTCATACACTGTTAACCCTAAAGTTGTCATTTTTATTTGAAATCGCAAGTTTTGGGCTCATAACTCAAATAAATTCTCTAAGTTAATTTAACTTGTTTTTCTTAAAAATCCATTGACTCAGTTGAGTGCAAAATTGAGGCTATGGTGCATACCCATAATGCCTTGCGCTTAAGTTATTTAATTGTTTTCTTGGTCAGGGGGAACATATGGGACATTTTAAATAATTCTTATTAAGAATTCATATAGGATTTAGCTCTTTTGCAGCACTATTCATGTTATTTTTTTTTTTGCAAAGAATTGTTTCCTGTGATGACAAATTTAGGGTAATCTGTGTCCCCTTTGGTCAACTTGGATTCTGTCAATACAATCTTAGTTCTCCTTGTGTATGTGCAACTGAAGTACAGGCATAAATGCATTTCTGTAGAAAAACAAGTTTATTTAATTATTTATATTCTTCATTATTTAAGCTGTGTCATTGTATGATCTGAATTTTATGGGGGCCCATATGTGACACGCAATGATCAAGTAATAAATCAATAAATCAATTGAGAAATTAACTATAAACATCATCTGATAAATCAATAATATACATGTGTATAAATAGATAAAAAAGAATCAACAATTTGATAATCAAAAAATAGGCAGTTAATAAAACAGATACACACACAAACACACACACACATATATATATATATATATATATATATATATATATATATATATATATATATATATATATATATATCCCGCTGAGACAGAAGGGAGCGGTATCTGTTCATCACTCACTGATCAGGTGTTACAGAAGTTGTCATTGGTCAATGCTCGTTGTTTTCACTATTTCATGCCGTTTCCACATTATTAACATTTAAGCCATCGAAGATGTCTTGCATCTCGGCTTCAGATCTAGACTAGATCTGCTTCTCTAAGAGAAAAGGGCAATAGATAATAAAAAATAGGCAAATTAAAAACACAATTATCATTCACTCTGTAATCACATATTAATCATAATAAAATAAATTTCATCATAATTTCTATATTATAAATGGCTAAGCTGAATATTTCATTTTGTATTTGTTTATGTACCTGTTTTTATTTATTGTTTTTTTAATTATCAAATTGTTGATTCTTTTTATCTATTTATCCACATTTATAATTGATTGTTCAATTGATTTATTGATTTTTCAATTATTATATTGTTTTATTGATTTATCTAATGATGTTTAAAATTGATTGCTCAATTGATTTATAATTTGTTTTATTTATTTATCAGTTGACTATTGCATGTCACATATGGACCCCCATAGAATTTGAGTCTGTTCAAATAAAATTAAGTTGAAACAACAACCGATTTGAGTGTAATCTATTGCATCTTATCCTAACTTAAATAGTCAAGTTCAATCTATATGAAGACCAAGTTATGTGAACTTAATTATACAAGTTTTGGTGACACCATTTCTTACTATAGTATATGTCATACACATCTACCAAATATTTTTCAGGTCTGCGAGGTTATTCGGTTATTGTTTATACTCAAGCCCTACAAACTGATAACCCTAATAAGTTGACTACTCAAATGAGTGAGTAACCTCATTCCCTCAGCTGAATTGTGTAATGGCATCTCCAAAAATTGTGAAATTAAGTGCACTTAACTATATATGCAAGTATTTAACTCAGGTTTGCAATTTAAATGTTGTTTCAACTTAATAATATAATCGAAAGGACTAATTTAGATCATATAATCATACAGCTTAAATAAAGATATATATAGGTCAATCATTAAATAAACTTAGTTCTTCACAGAAATGCATTTATGGCTGTACTTCAGTTGCACTTACACAAGGTGAACTGAGATCCAACTTGACCAAAGGGTACATAGATCACCCTAATGATAACATCACACCAAACAACTATTCAACATTACAACATAAATAATCCTCCAAAAGAGTGAAAGCTTATATGAATTCTTAATACCAACTGTTTAAATGCCCCCATACGTTCCCTTTGACCCAGGAAACATAATTAAATAAGTTATTAACACTTAAAATCTTAAGTCTATATGGATTTTTTTTAAAAGATAAGTTCAGGGAACTTAGTTATGATTTGTCAAGTTATGTCATTTGTTTGGGTGTGAGATAGACTGTGTCCACTATAATATGAACGCAATTCTGATCCTTTAAATATCGGATGTTACGGACAGCTGGCAATTGTTATGCAACATATGATGAAACTTTGTCAATAAACCAGCGGACCTAACCGGCCCAATTTTTGACCGGCCCAGCAGAAATTCTCCCGATCTTCCCGAATAGCCACTCCGGCCCTGGTAGGTCCTATAATATGCATATTTGACAGATACACAATTTTGGACAAATAAATGATCAAAGATGCGTCATGTATTAATTATCCGAGGACCGAGACCGATGAACTGTTTTGTTTTAGATGTGTGGGGTGACACGCGCTTGCATTGAAATGTATTAACTTAATGTATTTATTTATTAATGTATTTTCTGGATATTGTATGCGCATAAGAGCATGCTTAATCGTGTCTTATAAATGTCATAATTTTCGCGTGAATGACAAGATTTTAGAAACAGGCTAAATGTTGAGCGCCCAGTCACCTTTTGTGTGGTGCTTGGTTATAAAAAACAAAAAACAAAAAAAATCAATAAACTGTTTTCAGAGATTTTAGTTGTGAACTTCAACTTTTCCTTATCTACCAAGTTTTGTGCCATAGGCCTATATGTTTCTTCCTCACCTTCAAGTTCATCTACAGCAGAATATCAGGCACATGTGTCAGCACTGGTCTTCAGCCTCAGCACAGGAGCCAGAGAAACGTGCCATAACATTTTCACCTGCCCTAAAATCATGGGTGACAAACACACCTACACAATGCACATTATCTTGGAAACTGAATGCACAAATACATGCATACACCAAAGATGAGACGCCAGCCTGTCTGGACTGAGATGAGAAGTATTGTTATTAACCTCCATTCCCCCAGTGTGAATGAAAACCAAAGTGAGGATATATCCTTGTGTTATGACTTCAGGGGCTTTGTAATTCTCTATTAGGTACATGTAATTACAGACTGGGATGAAGTCTACATTTCTCTTTCTTTTTGTGTCTCTAGTGTTATCAGTATGTGCTTTCTTTCTCACTCTGGCACGGTCAATCTTTATTGTTTAGCAGACCCAAACTCTGTCCCTCATAGTCTCCTTCTGTTCTCTCTACTCTTCTGTCTTCTAGTGCTTTCTCAATACTGAAGTGGATTATAACCTAGTTTTAGGACCAAACATCAGCTATTGACTATTTTCCCTTTGTTCTAATGTGCTGTACACATACAGTTTTTCCCAGTCATTTTGGTTTATTTCTCAGATCACAATTGAAATTCTCAAAACTACTTGTTCAACCTCCACATCCTTGTGCACATCATAAAAGCAATTTATCATTCTTTTGAACAAACTGCCAATGCTTTATTCATGCAATTGATTATGAACAATTGTCTGCTGTTTCCTACATTATCAATTTCTTATGTCATGTTGATCAAAATATATTATACTGGTTCTCTTTTGAATAGTCTCACCCACATTTGACTGTCTTGTTTGTGAACAATGACACAAGGACTTGTCATTCTGATGGCACTGATATGTTCATTGACATATATATTTACTTTTGAGGGATGAACTAATGATTTTGAGCAAGTAGCTGGTGCTGTTTGTATGAACTGTTTCGAGAAGTATAGCGCAGTATAGCGCACGCTGTTTGGAGGCACTTAGGCTGGGCGTGTCGTGACAGTTGTAGCCTACCTGTGTCGAGGAATGTTGGCACAAGATGAAAGCACCTATAATTTGGGTATTTATCGACGCGTCACTATTTTGGAAATGATCACGTGTCCAACCAAAACATGTATAATTCGTGTTTTAATAAATGTTCTTTTCACTGCTCCTCCTCCCAACCATGATAATAATAATAATATAAAAAATGGCACGGTCTTAAATTTCAATGTAAACAAATCTTAGTTTATTAGTATAATATTTATAATTGTATAGGCTAATATGTTTTATTTTTATCTAGACTATGTGACCTCAATTTGGTTATCAAAAAATGAATTTAACATATTAATAGGATCTTTGGTTGAAATTCGAAATTTCTTAATTTTTTTAACTATTTTCCTTAGTCCGTATTTTATTTAATATTCATTAACATGGTTCCGAGTGTAGTCTCTGAACATAATATCCAATGTCTTCTTTTCTTCTTCTTCTTCTTCTTCTTTCTTTTGTTGCTGAACAGAACTGTATTAGTCTGACGAATTAAGAAACTTTATCATTTCTGCACACTTAAGAATTAATTATACATCATATTATACGTCACTGCCTCCGAAGACACTACGTAGATGTTGGATGCAGCCAATAAGAGAGCGTGCTCTCATTGGAATGTAACAAGTAGTCTATGTAATGAGACTATTGAGATTCACTTCAGAGACTCTATGCTACGAAAGCAAGCTCATGAAAAGGTAGGCTATACGCATTTGGAACTTCGGGAAGTCGACGACATGAATCTCAGGGATGGAAATTGCACTGCTCTTTTTAATAGATGGTGCATTCATGGTGCATCAGTCTAATGGACATAACTCAAAAAAATGACTATGACTTCACTGTCTGAAAATTTAGTGGCTTCTGACCCGTCAAAATCGGCATTTCTGGAGTTCAATCACGGCTACCAGTCTCACCAACAGCATTCCCCTGGTGTGTCTCACGCGCTCTATCCGGTGCACGGTTTGCATCAAGGGGCGCATCCGCAGTACGATGCGACCTTCTCATCTGGAGCTGCTTCGTACGGCCGTTCGCTCAGTTACCACTGCAGCGCCCATCACCAGCCCGGAGCTTACCTACCGTATCAGCACAACAGTGCAGTTGGCCATTCAAGAGTAGAGGATGCAGGTAATTTTTTTTTTATTTTTCCTTTCTACTGTAGCCTACTATGATTCAAAATGTAATTAACTAAGTATACTTGTGTTGTACCAAAGTTCCTGGTTTAGAGTATGCTAATGATACAGGGAGCAACTCTCCTGAAATAAAGAGAATAATAATGTAGGCCTATAATTTGGAATCTATTATGATTAATGCCCTTTAAATTTGTGTTTTAATAATAATAATAATATATATATATATATATATATATATATATATATATATATATATATATATATATATATATATATATATATAGGCTTATATATATATATATATAGGCCTATATATATATAAGCTAATAAAAAAATAAAAACGCCCAATGTGAAGTTGATTCAAGTTTTAACATTTGTTAGATTTAAACAAATATAAAAGGAGCGTTGATTAAGTGCAACAAAATAAAACAAAGCCGGTAATATATAGAAGTGCTATATAGAAAAAGGAAGGGGAGAATTACCCGTTAAATTACTAAATCACAGTTGGACTCTCAAATGCATTTGGTAGTAGATATATCCACTGATTTAAAAACAATTAGGCTACTTTATTGAGTGAGCAAATTCCTACAAGCATACATTTTGTCATGAGTGTCTTCAATGTTTTATCCAAAAACAGATCGTAGATATGGGGTTTTGCTTTAGGTTTTCGATTTAAATTGAGATTTGCCTGTAATTTGTCTGTATTAGTAAACTTGACTATGCTATTAATGTAATACGGATTAATAAACAAAGACTCAAATTAGCAAAGCACGTAATTGCCCGCTTCCTTAACACACGCTTGACTCGTCTTAAGAAGAGGGGAAAAATGGTCATTGCACTTTAATGATCAAAGTCTGCTGTCAAACTACGTTAACGTAAATGTTTTAGGCTACTTCGCCTATAAGATAAACGGATACATTTTTGTAATAGCCTACAGTCTATTTGATTTTATGCAGCAGCTGGAATTTTGCTGTAACTTCATACAAATGCATAATCCATTTATATTCATCAAACAATTTAAACTTCAACTCTCAGTCTGCGTAAAGCAGCTTTCTTATGAAATTGTCGCAAATAATCAGTAAATGTGAGCCAATTTAATGTGGTTTATTTAGCAGAATAGGCCATATAAATTAGTTTAGAAAGATCCGATCACAGCTAATATACTCCGCACACCCTTTTATTTCCACAAAAGCTGAATTTGATTTGATTTAATTGAATTTTTCAGTTTGTCAAACCTTTTGCTGCCGTTTTTACTAACCATTTTCTAATGGCACAATGGCCAATACGCATTTTTAATTTATTTCACAATTGGTCTATTAAAGTCTACTACTACGATGATGATTTTGATTGTAGCTCTTTAAAATGACTTATCGAATCTTCTCACTCAAGATTCCGAGAAGCTAAGTTCCATCGAAAGTGGAGAAATACGCTTGAACGGAAAGGGGAAGAAGATTCGCAAACCCCGAACCATCTACTCGAGCTTCCAGCTGCAGGCGCTCAACCAGCGCTTCCAGCAGACCCAGTATCTCGCGCTCCCTGAACGCGCTGACCTGGCTGCCAAACTGGGTCTGACGCAAACACAGGTATGTAGGCTTATAAAATAACATTAATCTAAAGATGACAAATAACTCGGTCCATGCCGTGTCTTGGTGGGACGCTCTCAAATGGGAGAAAAACATAATGTCTTCATTCAGAACACCTTCAACAGTTCAATTATAACTTAGAGCAGCACGTCATGCTCTGCTTAAGCTCACAAAATGCTTAATGAGCTAAAACAGGTCTCTTAATATTTATTTCAGTGTAACAAAAATATCTTTTTAGAGCCGTGTCAGGCAATGGGCAAGTCAAACTAGACTATAAACAAGCAAATAAATGGCAAATAATCATTGTCAACAAAGCAGCACAGTCCTTGGTTACCGAAGCATTAGAGAAAAGAGAACTTTTGTGGCATATAAGCATTAGCAGAAGCAAAACGGTCGTAAATTAAATTGCAAAGTCAATATACATATTCTAGGATAAAAGAATATGACTCTGAGCGATATTCTGTCCATTTCCACTGTGTAATTAACATAAATATATTGCTCTTTGTTTACCTCACCTCAGGAGGTCAAACTAAATATGAGTTTATGTGAGCTGTTTTATTTAAAATTTATTCTAGTCCTACATGAGGTTTGCATATATTGCAACCCAGTTACCAATATTTGGGACATACGCTAAAGATAATTAAAAATTAAAAAGTGTTTTACTTAAATTAATTTGTTTGATGCAGTCGAGAAGGACGAGATCGCTGAGGGGGAAGGAAAAATCTATATTTTAAGTGGTGGGACACAGATGGCCTATTTGAATTGTACAAAACTACTGTACATGTTAATCTTATGTTAGATAATATTTTTCTCTTACAAAACATGGGATTTGTGCCTCTAATGCTTTAAACAGTAATACAAAAAAAAACAATAAAACTGTCATATTTTCTGGAAAGTGCATATACAGTCTGTGCATGCCACTTGATTAGCCTGAACATTTGACAAATAAAACATTTACAATAAACATGACAGATAATAAGTAAACAAAATGTTTATACCTATCCTAATAGGTTTTAAACATATATTGGCCAGTTTGGTTGCTTAGTAGTCTGGAGTCACTCAGCACACCCTGGAATAACTCAATGCCCTATGTGCATTACCATTCGTTCGCCGAATATGAGCAGCATGAGCACAGACACTTTAATTTGAAGGACTAGAACAGCGTCTGATTAACAATACGCCTTCAAACACAAAGATATGGTGCAGTTTACCTTTGCTGTGTAAAGCTGATGGTTTAAATTCACATAAGCGACAGAATTCGTGCAACAGTAGCCTACAGATTACTTTAAAATGTTTAAATCCTGCATGCATTTAATGTTTAATGATAAAGGCGCCTTAATACCCTAAATATGTGCACGGTACCATTTTGTAATATTTGGTTAACCGCGAGAGTTCACGAACGATTATTGTGTTCTTTGTCGGGAGTCAGGAATAAAGAACATTTATTGCCATGGATGCGTCAAACACAATCTCAGATTAGCAGGGAATAAAGTGCTCAGTGAACTATAATCCTATGGCACAATATATAGACCTTCATATGATAAAATCACATTAAAGTCGAATAAAAATAACCCCTGTCACTGCCTGCAACATAGTAGGCCTATTTTTAATAGGCTAAATAGAAAATGCGTAATTGTGCCCGGGGCAGATTCAATTTCCATGAGGCAGCGAATGCTACGGTTTATAGGACTTCCTCGTGATGCTTTGATTTTTAATGATTCAGCATTTAACTTGTGTAATTACTGTCTGCACACCAGAGCAAAGGGAGGGAAAAACTTTTATCAAGCGCTGAAACTTTGACAGGTGAAAAACTATCTGGAATCGTGTGTAACAGTCACATTAAGTCCTCTTTGCAAACTGAACTTCATCAGAATGTCGATTTGTGACAGCAGCACCGAAAATGTTTGATGCAGCACAAATGGGGAAACAGAACACAGAGTCTCGACATGCATTTATAAATATTAAAGGTCTTTAAACTTAATGCAGTGTCTAAAAAAATGCGGAGCAACGATCAAAGACGTCAGTCCAGTGCTTGTTTATATATATATATATATATATATATATATATATATATATATATATATATATATATATATATATATATATATATATATATAAAATAAAAACACACATTTAAAAACAGTGCGACGCACGTGTGAACAGCCCGTAACTCGCAATATTTAGGCTACTTGAAAGCCTGTGGGTTTGTCGGGTAGGCTACCGTCGGACTCAGATCGGGTTGAAGAACTCACGTGCAGAATAACCGAAAGGTGATTTTGATATTTGAATACTGTGCATATCCCTAATAATAACGCATGATTTTGAATCGGTACTTCATTAAAAAGTACACATAATTGGCTGTGTCAGACAGTGCTACAAACTTTTCTTCCATCTATTTGAAAAAGCCAACCAAATCTGACAAGATCCCGTAGCGCATAAAGGTGCATAATCACGTCATGGGGGGCATCCAAGTTGTACCGGCCCATGGGCCTCTCAGGTCTTAATCCATCCTTGCCCCTATCCTTATATTTATATTTTCACAAGAAATATGTGAACCTGCAATAGTTTTCAAATTTAGTTTCACAAACAAACAAATACTAACAAAAGTGTGAGTGGATGTACTGCACCCTCCAAATCTGATCCCTCCTCCTCTTTCTCCTTTGGTTCCTTTTGACATTTCCAGGTTTGAAACGTGGAAGTAAATTATAGCGGGGTAAACTTGTAAATGAGAGAGCATAGCAAATATTACTTTGTGCTCTCATTTTCTCAAACAGCAAAAGAAAAACTCCACTATTTAATTTCCACAACTTTCAAAAAGGGGAAAAAATAAAGAGCGAAGATGAGAAAGATGCAAACATTTACTGTTACTCTCTCAGCAGTTTCTTTTTAAATGACTGTAGGGGTAATATAGTATATGTATATATATGCACACTTAATAATTAAGAATTAAAAAATATAAAAAACATAGATTTGCGCCGCTATAAGGTGGACACACATCACCACAGTCTGTGAAAAGGGGCCATGGCAGGTTCAAATGTGCTCCAGTAAACAAATTTAGCATGGCAGTTAAATTGTACAGAATGTTTATTCAAGAAGTCATCAAATTGGTATGAAATTTGCGAATTCACTCCAAATTACACGACACTCCAAAAATGTAAAAAAATAAAATAAAATTACACTCACTTATTTGAATTTGAGAAAGTTTGCAAGCAATTTAAATTCTTTTGTTCACATCAAGTCAGTTTCATTGAGCCAAAATAGTTTAGTTGGATCAATGTACAACAGTAAGTTTTTAAGTAAGTAAATTCATTTTATTCTGTAGGTCCAACTTAATTTATTTGAGTAATTATCAGTGAGTGGTGTCTCTATTTTAGATGCAGGTGGGGCTGCATCCCACCAGATGTGGCACTTTTGTGCAAAATGCCTGGCATAATCATATATTTATTTTAAGAAATAATATATATTCTGCATTTTTTACTTTTAAACTTTCATGTCCATTCTACAAGACAAAAGTAGATAATATTTTGAGAAATTCTACAATTAAGAACAGTGTTGTTAAAACCATTTAATCATTTTCATTTGCTATGCTTGGCCCGTCATCCTCAGTGTTAATCGAGGTAGATCTGGAGAAACTCATGCGCATGTGCAACGAGTGTAAACGATAGCCTGAGGGGCATGTTTCCTTTGCCTCTTAACCAGCTAAAAGCTTTAATCATATGGATGTTAAGTTGACATGCTCCTCAGAATTTACAGCTCTACCCTGCAGACCTGCATTATGAAGTATTATGAGTTGATGCGTGGTTTGTATTAGATTACAAAAACTGAAATATTCAGAGTCTTTTATTTTGATTAGTTTTGTTATGCTGTTCATGCGAGTTAGTGAAATAATAAGCAAAGCTTTTGATGATTTGCTTATATCTGGTTTGCTTTCACGGTTCCTTCAGCTTTTTGACGTATTGATGTGCATGTTTCAGAGGTGCTTTATGCTGCGTTGAAATTTTAAGGGATGGTTGCACTAGAATTTTTTTTTCTTTTTGTTATTGTACTTTTGGTGCTTTTTTATCAAGCATTAACACGCCAATGTAATGACTGACATGCAGTCATAAATTCAGAGACCCTCACCTCAAAATTCAAACAGAATTGGAAAAAACGTTTAACACCAGGTGTAAATGGTGATAGCACGTGTTAATACACATCTTAACACATCTTAATATCACAGAAAAAACAAGGAACACACAAATAGCGAGTATGCATGTGAAAGAGAGAAAAAAATTTAAACTTATGCACTAGGTAAAAAAGCTTTTCTTGTTTCATTATATCTGTCAAAATGATGGAAAGAATTTTCACTTATCTGTTAATGTTTCAAAAATTGAGAAACAACACCATGTTGGGTTAAATGATTGTTTGTGCCATACCAGAAATAAGAAGCCTAAAACACCACTGGTAATCATGATTATATGCCAGCCAGGTGAGCAAGCATAAGGACAGTTAAACTGCTACACTGTTCATTTAATTGTAACCGCTTTTATATAAGCAGCTCTCAAAACAAGCGTTACTTAATTCTAAGTCCCTCAAATTAAGCACAAATGCTTAATGACACTAGAATGACACTGTAGAAGTGTCATTCTACACCACAAGTAACCCCCAAAACTCCTGCATAACAGATTCTCTTTTTAAAAACAAATACAAGTGAACATTAAACATGAAAAAATCTCCTCATATTCTCATCTTGCTCTGAAATGCATAAAATAACACTTAATTCATCACTTGTCCTGCTTATCCAATCCCATGCAAAACATGCTTGGAAATGGAAGTCCCAGTTTAATCAATGCTACATGAACACTACAAAAAGTATTCATGTAGGCTCAACTCAAATGGATTAAGTAAACTTAAATTGTACAAATTTAAATGAATATAACACACTAGTTGGAACAAAACATTCTAGAATTGTATTGCTTTTGTTCAATAAACTGAAAAAGCAGCAAAGACCCATTTTTGTACAAGTTATACATCCACCAATGACAAAACTGTTATTTCATAACTTTGACCCCTAAACCAAACTCTATCCCTAAACCTAACCATAAAGTGTAACACCTTACCCTACCCAGAAAACCAAAAATGACATAAATGTTAATGCTGATGTGTAATTCGGAAGAAAGCCACACTTCCAGGTTTTGAATGAAGCTCATGTGATTGGCTGATGTATAAGTTATACGTATTTGAACAAAAGTTGTGGGAATTGGTACGAATTCACCACATTGTAGTATTGTGACAAATTCTCATGAGACTACGTTGCCTATTGCACAGTGCTTAGACTCCAAATCAAATGACACACTGTGACTTTTATGGGTGTAATGGTTCTAGTCACGTTCAGCGGTTCTGACACTGGGGATGATGTTATGTCTCTTGCCGCATCTGGCGAGTGGTCAATGGAGGATGTTTCCGGCCCTTCCCCCAGCTAGGGCGAGAAGCGTGTACACGCCACTGGCAATGAGATTCTTTGTGTCCTTTCAAGGGCGGTTGAAGACAGGGCTGGACTGGTAATCTGGCATACCGAGCATTTTCCTGGTGGGCCGACGCACTTTGGGCGTCGGGGCGGAATGGCCATCGGTAGAACCCAGAGGGCCGGTGTGTAGGCCGCAAAATGTGCCAAATGGGCTGTGATAAGCAAAAATGAGCCGCCGTGCTATGCAGAATGGACCACAGAATGGCGCCACGATATGTAGAAAAGGTACTCCAAGTTTTCCAAGCTAAGCTCCTCAAGCAAATGCACAAGCAAGGATACAATCCAGAGGCATTCAAAGTGTCCACACTGCTACCGACTTAGCACTGCAAGCCACGAAAGTCACTGCACAGGCTATTGGCAAGTCAATGGGTAACCTGTTGTTTTGAACAGTCACATCTGGCTGACCATTACGGAAATGTATGATGCAGAAAAAGATGCTCTCTTTGATGCTCCGGTGTCACCAGCCGGCCTATTTTGCATCTTTGCTGAAGCCTTAGCTGATCTTTGCTGAGCACTTCGTCACGACTCAGCAACTCTCACAGGCTATGAGACATTTTATGCCAAAATAGAGCAGTACTTCATCACAACCGGCTCGCTCCTATGCTATGCTCCCCACGCGACTGACAGGCACAGCCCTATGAAGCGGAATGCAGACCTGTCCCGAAGAAGGCTTGATTGAAGACACACAATGCTGTTCCCCTCTTGCTGTTTGTCGGGAAAGGAATATTGTTCAAAATGATAAGTAAAAAAAAAAAAAGTGTCGCACATTCAATCACATGCAATAAAGAATGCAAAACAGAGTACAGCGCTCGTTGCACATGCACGAGACACTCACACTTTTTCAATAAAGGGCTAATTTCCACGTTAAAGTACACACATTTTGCACAACTGCTTTCCAATGGTGAGTGGCGCATTATATTATACAAAGAACAAACCAAATTGCCCTTTGTCCTGTTATGAGGATGCATGGCAAGCCATTACGGGCATTTCTGACATGGTGCTAAAAAGATTAAACGTGGTTATACGATCCAGTTTGCACGTCGACCGCCCCATTTCAACGATGTTCTGTCTTCCACGGTTCCATCCGAATACCTGCGAGTGTTATGAGCCGAAATACACAATCTTCTCACAAAAAGCACAATAGAGGTTGTCAAGCCCACAAAGGGTTTTGCAGCCACTATTTTCTTGTCCCAAAGTAAGACTGCAGGCTTCGACCAATTTTAGATCTGAGACATTGATTACTCAGAAACAAATCTTCTTGCACGTTCACACGCGTGACTGGTTTGTGTCGATAGATCTGAAAGACGTGTACATTCATGTTCAAATTGTACATCACAGGATTATTTTGAGATTCACATTCGAGGGAATTGCATATCAATTCAAAGTCTTGCCCTTCGGATTGTCCCTGGCTCCTCACTCATTCACAAAGTGCATTGATGTGGTACCCCTCTAAAACTGAGCAGTGTGCGCATTTTTAAATACTTCGACGATTGGATATTACTGGTCCAAACAGAGGCTCTGTTATGCCAAAACAGGGATTTACTGCTCCAACATCTGAACTGGGCAAAGACCATGCTCTCCCCAGCCAACAAATCTCCTTTTTGGGAGTCCATCTCGTCTCCATGAGCGAGTGTGCGCATCTCATGAGCATGTTCAGGCCATTCTCCAGTGTCTGTCTCAGGTCAAACTGGGGAGAACACTTCCATTGAAGCTGTTTCAAAAAGCATTGGAGCTTATGGTGGCAGCATCCGCCGTCATTCCAAGTCCATTCAAGTCTTTTACACATGAGACCTCTTCAGTGCTGGCTCAAGCGCCGTGTGCAACGACATGTCTGGCGCCAAATGCGCATGCACATCACTTTATCTTGCCACTGCCTAGCTTCTCTAGCACCTTGTACATCTCCTGCCTTCTACCAGAAAGGTGTCATGCAAGAGCAGATATTCAGGCAGAAAGTGGTGAACACGGACGCTTCCAATGCAGGTTGGGGGCGGTGTGCTATGGAGGCCTGGCTTTCGGCAACTGGACTGGTGCAAAGAGGGCGTGTCACATCAACCGCCTGGAGCTGTTGGCTGTTTTCCTAGCCTTGAAGGCTTTTCAGTCCGAAATAGAGAATCATTATGTTCTGATTCATTCTGAACACGACAGTTCTGGCATACATATACCACGAATGTAGAATTCGTTCCCTGCCAATGCTGAGACTGACACGTCGTCTCCTGTGGATTGAGTGTCATCTCCTCTCCCTGTGGTCAACCTATGTCCCAGGACATCTGAATTACAGTGCAGACCTATTGTCATGCCAAGGAGTGATGCCGGGTGAATGGAGACTTCATCCTCAGACTGTCCTGAGGATTTGGAAAATAGTAGGCAAAGCAGAGATCGATCTATTTGCCTACTTGGAAAAAGGCCAGTGTCCCCTCTGGTACTCCAAGTCCCAAGCTCCACTAGGAGTAGACGCAATGGCTGACAAATGGCCTGCAAATTGCAAATACATATATCCCTGGTGTGCCTCCTTCACTCTGTCACATGCAAAGTCCTAGCGGACAAAGAAACTATTCTATTGGTTACACTGAAGTGGCACAATCAGTCATGGTTTCAAGAAATGGGGGCATCTGCTTCCTGCAGAGGGCTCTACGCTGGGGCTGAGGACTGGGCTTGGGCTGTGGCGGAGACACCTTGGCTTTCAACACTGCAGGGGTTGCCCTCGGCCAGCAGACGGTGTACGGAATCTTGAGCCGTGGGCAAGATGTGTTGTATCGCCTCAGTCTGCTTCTTCGCCGCCGAGAACTGCTGGGAAAAGTCGACGGTGTCACCGAATAGGCCGATCTGGGACATGGATGCGTTGAGAAAGCGAACCTTGTCAGCATCCCTCATGTCGACCAGATCCAGCCATAGGGGTGTTTCTGGACTACCAAGGTGGACATCGCCTGCCCGAGGGATCAGGACTACCCACGTTCAGCTCTTTCAGTGACTTGGCCTGTCTGTGACTGAGAGTGGACGAACTGGGAAGTTGAGTGAGTGACATAAGGGGAACACATGTTATCTGGAAACCCCCCCTCCCATTAATGTTAATTGTTCTAAATTTATAATAGAATATCCAGCAAATCCAAATTAGTTCCACATTCAATATGGGAGACTGGGGAGTTTAAATGTTTTGATATATGAGTCTAGATGATAAATTATATTTTACAGCCTACAATAAAAATTATATTGTGGTAAATGTGGTAAAAAATGTTAACTTCATGAGGTAACATCTAAATTAACTGGTTTGATAGTATTATAATATTATTTTCAAACCAGAAATATTATTTAATATCACTGATTTGACTTGATTACATTTGAGGGTTAAAATAGGTAAGCATTAGGTAAAAACAGCTCATTCAGGTAACAATTTTTCTGGTTACCACTTTTTACAGTGTACATCTGTAACACTAGAGAACATGGACATTAGTTGTACATAACAAATGCACTTGTTCAAAATGTAATAATAATGACTGACAATAAATAAATTATTCTTAACAATAAAGATATTGTTTAAATAGAGATGAAAGAAATGTGTTTTAACAAATACTTATTCCTTGTTGCAGGTAAAGATATGGTTCCAGAACAAACGTTCAAAGTACAAAAAGATAATGAAGCATGGCTCAAGCGGACCAGATGGAGAACTCCTTCAAGCAGTTTCAGCCTCTGGACCATCATGTTCTCCAGGAATGCCACCCCTGTGGGACGTTTCCATGTCAACCAAGGGTGCTCCCATCCACTCTGGAGGATATATGAACTCTTTTGGACACTGGTACCCTGGTCATCATCAAGACGCAATGCCAAGAGCTCAGATGATGTGACTGGATTTATAGAACAATCTACAGTTCAATTCCTGATTTATTCCTGATCAATTACTGATTCTCACCAGTACACTCTGATTCAGATTAAGCCAGACTGCTTTCAGCATGGTTTACTCAAAGTCAGGATTTCATCAAGTTCCTCCTCTTCATGAAGATATACATTGCTGACCAAATTATTTTTTGGCTTGCAGATTTTAAAAAAAACACTGGCAGTATAACTGCCTGATTGCTCTCTCTTTCTCTGAACTTGTATTTTGTAAGCTCTTGTAAATTTCAATAAAATGCATTGTCCGTTTGCCTCCTGGTTTTCTGGTTGTACCATCTATCAAATATTCCAAAGCCTGCAACTTCAGGTGCTTAAGAATTGTATTCTTCTTGACTGTTTATCTGTATGTTGCATATCATTTTTCCAATTTTCACTGAATTAGAGGTAGGCCAATATATCTGTTTATGATTAATCAGTGCTGATAGTTGCTTTTTGGAATTATTGGTTATTTTCAAAAATCTATGAATCCTATGAATATTTTGTATTCCTCCATGTTCCTCTGTCTGTGGTAGGTGCTGGAGGATTCGAGTTAGAATAGCTTGGTTCTACAGCATAACATGGAAATCTTTCATCATTGACATCATTTACTCATATTTTCATATTCAATTAAATGCATATTATGTGATTTTGATTAGATAATTAAATGTAGTAAATTGAAATGAGGGCAAAAGAATTTCCCCATTCAGTAAATGCACCAAATCTTCATTTTTCCCTGGTTATTATTGGGATGATGTTTGACTAATACACCGCATCTAGGATTTTATTTACTTTGGACTCTTGTATCATCTATGTCTGTACCCGTCACAGTATGAAAAGATTAACATATTTTTTGGACACCAGTTTTATCAGCTTTTCCCACCACCTTTATTATCCAGTATGGTCGACCTCTACACTGAATGTGGTTACATGTGTGAATGAAGTTCTCATAATGATTGATAGAGAAAATGACATGCTTTAGAAAGACACACATTGAAATCAGTTGAATTCCTTCTTTGTTTTTTGAACTCTCAAATATAATAACTTTAATTTTACAAACTATAATCAGTGCTCTCAAAACAATTCACACAGCGGATGAAACCGACACTTTTGCAAAACATATAAATTTCACTGCATAATGAATTTCCTGATAATGCATTTATTAAAACTAAATACTAACATCAAAACTATACATGTGTTCTCTGTTGAATTCATAAGATGTTCAGCTATGGATACAACTCTATGACTTAAATTACACACTTATCATAAAAATCCACAACAAAATACATTTTTCCATCAGTTTTCATAAAATGTCTCTAAATTTCTAGTTGTTCTCTTCCTCTGGAAGGATGATGAAGACATTTACTGTAAAAAAAAAAAAAAAAACTAGAAAATT
Organism: Xyrauchen texanus; assembly: GCF_025860055.1. Classification (NCBI taxonomy): domain Eukaryota; kingdom Metazoa; phylum Chordata; class Actinopteri; order Cypriniformes; family Catostomidae; genus Xyrauchen; species Xyrauchen texanus. The sequence continues at coordinate 23,151,028 of NC_068283.1, read as the reverse complement.
AGGAAAATCAAGAAAAATGCACAATTACAAAGTGTTCAGACGGCTGTGTTAATTGTTGAGAGCGACATGAGTTTGGAGAAATGTGTAAAATTGATTGAGAAAAACTGTAAAAGATACCTTTGTGCTGTCTATTTTATTCTCAATGATTGTACATTTAATATTAGAAAATATGCCTATTGCTTGTTTTATTTTATAAATCATATGTAATACTATATGTCCATAAAATATATGACTAAAAGCATGCTACTAGAATTACTACTACTAGCCTAATAATAATAATTTTTATGCTTATTAAATGACACATACTTTAAGTTATAATGAGGTTTATTTAAATAACTTTGATCAGTTTTATCTTATTAATCATTTACAGTATACTGTTTATTTTATATGTGGTCTTACATATTCCATCATGTGAAACCTTAGTTCACAAGACTGTCTGATGCCATCTAGTGGTTTGATAAAACAAAATGAAGGTGGAAGCTTCTGGCTGTAGTTAACTCTCTCTAGGCCTAACAAACAAAAACTATTACAGATTAAAGTTAACAGAATTTGTAAAGGGTTGAGCTGGACACAGACCACTTCACTGAAAATGCTGGACCAAAAATTTAATATTCTAAAAGACGACACAATGAAGATGGAACTGAATTGAAGAAAAGCTTCCAACAAAGAATCCAAATCATCACTGAACACATGGGCCACAACATCTGAGAAACATCATTTTCTTCTTGAAAGGCAATTTATCATCAGTTCAACATGACAGACTATGAAGTGTCTATTCAACAGCTCAATGATCTGTTGATGGATGAAAACGGAGAGTTCTGTATGCCCTCTAAAAATTGCAATGAAGTCTACCCCGGAATAGTCCTAGGAAATGAGTAAGTCTTCATACATTCTCCAGATATAGGCCTATGGTATATATATATATATATATATATATATATATATATATATATATATATATATATATATATACACACATTAAAATTTTACAATCATAAGTTCAGCATTATAAAATTGACAGGACAGTGCAGAGATGTATCCTGTTGCAAACTTCCAAGAGCAAGCCTTTAAAAGCAGTCTATATTTACCTCAATCCATGTCGAACGCTTGCAACTTGACACACTCAATGATAGAGCATGCACAAGAGTGAGAGAAAAGATTGATAAAGCTGTTACATTACACCTATATCTCAACAGGTCTGTAGCCACAAATATAACACGTTTGCAACAACTGGGAGTGACACACATTCTGAATGCTGCAGAGGGCCAATCCGACATGCATGTGAACACAGATGCAGAGTTCTATGCAGAAACAGGGATCATCTATCATGGAATACCAGCCCTTGACACTGACCATTTTGACCTCAGCGCATATTTTGAAGAGGCGTCTAATTTCATTTCAAGTGCCTTGTTAGTGAAAGGTGGGAAGGGTCTCAGTAAAACAGTATTTTGATTTGTTCTTAATTTATCTGATTTCATGATTGAAAATTATTGTTTTATTTACATCTCTCCTCCTTTGCTTTCTACTGTAATTTCTAATGCGTATCCTTTTCTCCTCTCATTTAATGGCACTGTGCTAGATATTTAGTAATATATGATCTGCTATCCCCAGCCTTCTTAATGATTCAGTGACCCACTAATAATAAATTGCATGCTGCTACCTGCTAACTTGCATGTAGTCCATTAACACTTTGCAATGAATGTTTGCTATTTTCATTCACTGAACTCCAGAAACTTGATTTGCCATTATCAGAACAATAATAACAATAAAAAAAATAAAAAAAAAACATTTTTGTGTCAAATATCTATTCAAATAATGCCAGTGTTAAAGGAATAGTCACCCAAAAATAAAAATTCTCTCATCATTTACTCACACTCATGACATCCCAGATGTGTGTGACTTTATTTCTCCTGCTGAACAAAGGTGAAGATTATTTGAAAAATATTTCAGCTCTGTATGTCAACACAATGCAAGTGAATGGGTGCCAAAACTAACAAACAAAGTCACTTTATTTATATAGCACTATTAACAAATAGTTGCTGACCAATGCGCTATACAATAGTAATAAACATTAAACATAATTTGAAAGAATAAATAAAATAAAAAGTAACAATAAACAATCCAGCAACAACAGTCCTCCACTTGAATTATTTAAGTTTGAATAAAAACCATTGAAAAAACATTTTTTTATAGTTTTATAAATAGACAGTGTTGAAGTTGCTCTAATATGCAGGGGTAAACAATTCCAAAGCTTAGGTGCAGCTACCGCAAAAGCACGGTCACCCCTAAGCTGCAGTCTAGCATGGCTAAGAGCAGCTAATCAAAGGACCTAAGAGACCTGGTGGGAGTATGTTGTCCTAACATGTCTACGAGATAAGTAGGCACCAGGTAATTTAGTGATTCAAAAGCAAACAACAAAAGCTTAAAATAATTTCTTTAACTTCAAAAATCGAAATACTTTATTGTGTCCGCAGATCTCTCATTAACAAATAGACATACAAACTTTTAATATCCAGTTTCCAATGAAATTTTTTTTATAATTTAACCTCAAAACTGTTTGGATGGAATAAATCTCACAAATGTAGATATTCTTCCTCCATCTTACCCTACTAAATAAAACTCTAGGTCTGTGACAGTTTTTTGCAATAACATCTGAAAAAATTTTGACCTTACAGCTTTAACTGTTTTCTGATATTTCAAACAGGAATCCATCAGTATGTCATCAGACACATGCAGCTTTTCTTCCATTTCCACTCAACGTTTCTACATGCCTGTCTGAGGGCGTGGGTGGCATCATTTAACCAGGGCTCCGATTTCATTTTTGCACACTTGATCTTCAAGGGTGCAACAGAGTCCAAGATATTAATGCACATTGTACTAATGTTAAAAGAGTTAACAGTGCTCCATACATAGTCTGTCAAAGTACACCAGACAACTCTGGTTGTTAAATCCATATATTCAGAAGGAATATGATAGTAGTGGGTGAGAAACAGATCAAGAGAAGTTGCAGAGAAACCGGTCATCAGCCTCATCTGTGATGGTGACGAGTCTGCATACAGACAGGAGGCGGATTAGCTGGCTGTCTGGTGCGGTCACAACAACCTTGAGCTGAACACACTCAAAACAGTGGAGATGATAGTGGACTTCAGGAGAAATCCCCCCACACTCCCTCCCTCACCATCCTGAACAGCAGTGTGGCAGCAGTTGAGTCATTCCGGTTCCTGGGCTCTACCATCTCTCAGGACCTGAAGTGGGAGACCCACATAGACTCCATTATGCACAGGGCTGGACTAGGACAACAAATTGGCCCAGGATTTTACATGGCAACTGGCCCAAAACTTGGGAGAGGGACCCCCCTCCTGGGTGTCTGTTCACTGTCCTTTTCTGCATATCGCGGCACCGTTCTGCGGTCCATTCTGCATAATGTGGAGGCTCATTTGAGCTTATCGTGGCCCATTCGGCATGTTTCGCAGACAACCCACCGGCCTGCTCGGTTCTCCCAATGGCCAGTCCACCCCTGATCGACCCCAAATAGCATCAGCCACGATGTGCCACGAAAATGCCCGGTATGCCAGTCCAGCCCTGATTGTGAAGAAGGCTCAGCAGAGGTTGTACTTCCTTCGCCAGCTGAGGAAGTTCAACCTGCCACACCTATAACTGTCTGGTTTGGTTCAGCCACCAAATCAGATAGAAGGAAACTACAACAGGCAGTCAGGACTGAGATGACTATTTGTGCCCACTTGCCCACCCTCCAAGACCTGTATGTCTCCAGAGTGAGGAAATGTGCAGGTAGAATCACTCTGGACTCCACACACCCTGCCCACACCCTTTTTGAAGGGTTGCCCTCCGGCCAGCACTACAGAGCACTGAGCACCAGGACATTCAGGCACAAGAACAGTTTTTACCCTCAGGCCATTTTCCTCATTAACAATTAAACTGCCTCTGGACTCCCCCATAGTGCAATAATGTAAATAGAAATCTCATATACATATGTAAATTCACATATTTAATTCAATAACTGTACATACCCCTACCTTGCACATACATTACCACTTGCACATGTACATATGCCATTCTGTTATAAGTCCTATTATTTGTATGTCTGTTTATTCTCTTACCTTTTTTTATATTCTGTGTCTCACTGTAATGTTCTGTGTTCACTTGTTTCTCCCATCACCAAAAAAAATAAAAAAATCCTTGTGTACATGAGAACACCGCAATAAAGCTCATTCTGATTCTGAATATTTAAGTCCTTTTTACTAAAAATTATTTCACGTTCACATTCTTCTTCTGTTTTTGGTGATTCACATTATTCATGCATATCACCCCTTCCTGGGCATGGAGGAACATTTATGATAAAAAATGACTTAAGTATTGATCTGTTTCTCACCCACACCAATCATATCATGATTAAACATGGATTAAACCACTGGAGTCATATTGATTAATTTTATGCTCCCTTTATGTGGAGCTTCAAAATTCAGGTCACCATTCACTTGCATTGTGAGGACCTACAGAGCTGAGATAATCTTCTAAAAATAATTTGTGATCTGCAGAAGAAAGAATGTCACACACATCTGGGATGCCAAGAGGTTGAGTAAATCATGAGAGAATTTTCGTTTTTGGGTGAACAATTCCTTTAATTCAACAAAAGCCTATCACACAAGCAAGAGTGACTTTTTTTAACTGCATGCTTATGAGTGTGATATTTCCCTTATTCAACAAAAAAGTTAACAAACGGGTACAAAAAAAAATATTAAATAACTTACGTTTCAGACAAATTTGTCCAGTTAGTCTGTGCATTTCTTCTCCGCTTGGAAATGCAAGCGTAAGCGTAGTTCTAGCAGTAGGCTAAGATCTCAGGATTCATTGATCAGGCATCTCTTATCCAATCACAATACAGCCTCGGCTTCATACGCCTGTCAGCTGCCTCTCATTGTCCGAGTTTCTGTTGGCATCAATATGTAGACTAATCTGTGCAAACGGTCATTGAACGATACCACTGTCTAAACGACTCAGTGAATGAAATGAATGAATCAAAATCCCCGCAACTATCTGGAAAGCCGCGAACTGAGACAAGCGGATTGATACAAACAGTAAAATATCCAAATGTTGTTACAATAAATATGAGCACGCTTAAGCCGTTGGACCAAACAATTCGAAGCTGGAACTAAATGTTGTATAAAAAAACATTTAGATAAACCAGCTAAATTAGTCATTAATAATTAATAATTATTTATATTTTTTCTTCATGAACAGTACAGAAAATATATGTAAACTAAACTGAACAGTCAAAATCCTCAGGTAAAACTAAATTATTAATGATAACAATTTGCTTCCGCCATGATTCATAAAATCGACACGGAATAAGACTTTGGTATGGCATTCATGTGTGCTCAACTCGTAAATATGATCATTCCGACATGACATCAATACACCAGACCTTCAAAATCTTTGAATTTTGATGTTATTGAAAACGGGTGGTTTGGCCATATGAACTTTTTCCGGTGGGTCGGCCGCGAAACGGGGCCGAACGGGCAGCGATTGGCTAAAGATGACTGCAAAACGGCGCCGTGATATGCCAGTAGGGCCCTGCAGTTACTCAATTTTCCTCAGCACTGTTGTGTCTTGACCTTAACCCTGCTTAAACCAGTGTAAGGTAGTAAGCCAAGCTGGACTTTAGCTGGTCTTTTAGCCTGCTCCTCTTAAAAGTGACCAAAACCACTCTAAAACCATAAATTCAGACGAGCTTGGCCAGACTCATAGACCAGTTAACCCCCTTAGGCTGGTCTTTTTTCCCCAGCAGGAAAACCCTTTAAAGCTACTTTGAGAATGGCTCATATATTTAAACATGTTTACAGTATCTAATTTTTGTTACAGGTAAGGTGTATGTACACTGTCAGAAAGGTTACAGCCGTTCAGCTGCACTAGTCATTGCATACCTGATGCTGCATCACAGGATGGATGTACGTGCAGCTCTGGCAACAGTGAGAGAAAAACGTGAAATTGGACCCAATGATGGATTTCTGCATCAGCTATGCCAGCTAAACGACAGACTGGAAGGTGAAGGAAAACTGTCTCCACATTAAGCATGTCTCCCTCTTTTATCAATTCATCTGTGTTTGCAGTTAGTGGGATTAAATAGTGACATGTTTTACAGGTTTTTTTTTCTGCTTTTTGGATTAATTGTAGTACTGAGCTGTGTATGTTACTGGCATTCAATCTCTAACTGGAGTCATATTACAGAAACATCCCATCTATAATTCTATTTAGATACCATGGTGATTTCAGAATACTAATTTGAATTTGTCAGATTAAGACTCAAGATAGGGAAGTTTCTGTAATACAGCCCCCATTTCACTGCAACAATGAGGTGCTGTCAGATTTAGTTAAATGAACATTGTTCAAATTAAATAGTCTAGAAAAGTAAATAAAATGATATAATAAATATAACAAGTTCTGAGATCATTACTCCTTTTGTGTTATTCAAGTAAAAATATTTTAGTCCCCACCCAGCTCTCAAACCGCAACTGTTATCAAGCTGCGAAGATTAATAGCTTGGATCATGTGCAGTAGAGCAAGTCAAGTCCACAGCTAAGTTTTTGGTAAAACTGGAAATCATTTGCTACAAAGATAATGTTCATTTCTGAAGCTGGAAACATTTAAGAAGTGACTGCAGTAATGGTGAGCTGTCCATTTCTGCAAATCAACACGTGGGCTCTCATTTGGAATAATTGTTTTCAGCAACTCAGGTCTGAAGCAATTATCTCCTGACCTCTTGTGGATCTATGAATAAGCAGAGGAGCTAAGACAGTAAAACAGTCACCTTATCCTCTTATATACAGTAGCTAATGTTTTGAGTGCAGACTGACTTTTGCTTAGATACATGCTTTGATTTGATTGTGGCTCTGACCAAATTTGATTCGATTGTGGTTTTGACAAATGACACCATAAGTGAAAAGTCAAAGACAAGAGGTCTTCACAACATACAACAACCATTTATTAAACATTTATTAAAGTGAAAAGTAGCACACATACCTGAGTATCTCTTAAACCCTCCTCGCATTTTCTCCACTTTCCACTGATTGGTATGCTTTTGAACACGTCAATACAATTTGATTGTATAGCTGCGAAAGTGACGTTTTCTTGTATTTCATTTTTCACTTGATAGTATTGGTTCCTGAATGTGAAGAGATGATTGATCCAAACCGTCAAGTTAAATTTCCACTACATGCCAATACATTATTACAGCTTAGACCAAAAATAAAAATACATTTTTTACTTGTCTTAAAAAAAAAAAAAGAGAGAGAGAAATATTAAAAGAAAAACATAGTCTGCATTGCATCCAATAATCCACTTAACTGAGGCATTGTGGGAAATAACCTCATGGTGACCAAGGGCCTTCATCTATTACAGGTAGGTACTATGAGTTTCATAGAGGGATAACATACAGCACTACAAATAACTATTTAACAAAGCACTAGATGGTTCTCCATCGACCCATAGCATTAAATAGAAGAGGACATCTCAACACCATTTCCTGATTGAGCATGGCTAGCTTCCAAAGTCGTGTTCTGCACATACATTATATTAGTCTCACATGTCTACAAGCAAGAAATTGAAATAGTGCACACACAAACATACTTTTTATAAACAACTGTGCAAGCTTTGTATTGTGATACAAGTTTTTTTAAAATGTGTTTGTCATTATACAGAACTATTCATGGTTGAGAAAGTTTGGGTACAAGCATTGTTTAAGGGATAGTTCAACCAAAACAATTAACTCACATTCACGTTGTTCCAAACCCATATTACTTTTTCTTACATGGAACACCGATGTTACGAAAGAAAGTTAGCTTCATTCACCATTCACTTTTATTGTATAGAAAAAACTACAATGGAAGTGAATAGTGACTGAGGCATTCTGAAACAAATTCTGTATTACATCTAATTTTGTGTTCTACATAGGAAATACGGTCATATAAGTTTGGAGATGAAGATTAGTAAATTATGAGAGCACTTTCATTTTTTGGTAGACTATACATTTAAAGCAAAAGAATACATCTATGTCACTTGTTGACCGTAAAAAGTCATATTGCACAAAAGAGCTTTCCAAAGAGTTCAGAGAGGATATAGGCGTCCTGTTTTGAGGATGGGTGTGATTTCAGCCACGTATAGTTGCTTTTGAAAGTGTGCTGTGGCTTAGACCCTGATTAAAATGGTAAAAGGACGAGCTACTGAGATAGAGCCTAGATTGAGGTACTATAGTGACTTATCAAAGAAAGACTGTCATGGACATATTCACAGCACTCTGTATAAAGATCTGCTGCAGATAAGTCTCTTTCTGGGTGGAAAGAAATCTTGGCATCTTTTCTCATTCAGTTTTAATTGGGTTTCTGAACAGCAAATCAGGCCGAGACTTAAGATCAGCAACTTTAATTGTTCTAGCCTTGCAAATGAAGGCAAATTCTCATCATGAGAATGAATGAGCTAGAATAAGGCTACTTTTTAAAACAAATAGTACTTACTTTCTCTGTTGAACACAAGCAATATGTTAGTCTCAGTGACCATTCAATTTAATAGCATCTTTTTACATGTGCACAAAGAAAGTGAGTAAGTGTCATTCTACCTAACAACTCCTTTTGTGTTCTCCACTGAAGAAATACAGTCAATAGGGTTTGGAACAACATGAGGGTGAGTAAATGATGACAGAATAAAAATTTCTGGGTGAACTACCCCTTTAACATTTAATAATATTTATACAAATGTGCAGAAATTAGTGTGGCTCTAAATCAAACTCACACTCATGTGTCATTTCTATGTAAGGTATGAATAGCTGCTGACAAAACAGATGTTTTTGTTCTGTCTTGATCGAATATCTAAAATCTACTTATAACTGCAAGAGCAACTTGATATAGGAGACAGACAGCATTAATACTAATCAGATGTGTAAAGCCAGTCTAAATACATGAGAAGCACTATGGCTGTCCACACGGAGCACTTGCACACCCACAGTACAAAAATGCACAGTGTTTGAAATGAACTTTGTTCAAACTTTAGTTTCGCACACTTTGAACATTTGCTCCTCTTCATCCCAATCACTGTCCAAAATGCACAGTCCAAACCATACTTGCATAAAGTCTTTCATCTGCAAATGTCTTATATGTCCATAAAATGCATGATTTTTCACAAGACATTTTTCAGTAAATACATTTGTTTTATAGAAAGTGAGTATTCTCTTTATTTTTTACATTCCTCATCAGTAGATAGGACAGGTAGCTTTCTAAACGAAATGGCATGTCTTCTTTAAACACATTTATAGAACTTTTGGACCTCAAATAAGACTGACTAAATCCTAGACTGTGAACATTCACAAGGGATTGGTGGAATTCAGAGGCAGCTAGAATTTACTGGCCAGTGTGAATATTACAGAGAGCTATTGAATGGGCATCGTTCCATTTCATATCGTTCCCGGCTCATACGGTTTCTTTTTCCACTGTGGTACTGCAAAATCAAGATAAAACCCAAAGTATACTTTGATTTTGATGCAAATGCATTTACAGGCAATTTGCGCATGCGTGCTATGACTGCTATGAGACAGTATTTATCTTCAGGAGTTTGACCCATAAAGATGTTTTTATAGTGCTTCAGACTGTAGGTGTCTCCTGACCTCCTCACACACACACGCTCTTGACGTGCATATCTACTGTTGTTTTAACCTTTGTCTCCTATTATTTATCAGCAATAACATCTAGCGTTTCTTTTTGAAAGAATCTGCTCAAATGTGAGTGTTGCCACCATCTGAACACTAATTCGTGCAAATGATTTAAGGCACATGTGCTTTCAAAGATGCGTGGTTAGAAAAATCGGCCTGCAGGCATTCAGTGCTCGAGCACTCTACTGATGATGAGATTTGCGGCACACATCCTGTATGCTCAGTATTTGCATCTGACTGAAGTATATTTTGGGTTTAAGAATAGACTGACTGGGCAAGTGACCAATCATGAGTCCCCACATTACTGAATACGTTTCACCAGAACAGTTCTTTGTCCTGAGTACAGTTAGCTAACAATGGTGAGAAATCCTGGGCATACCGAACAGTGCTTAAAATTTTTTTCTGGGTTCAAGACAAGTTAAGCTCAATCGACAGAATTTGTGGCATAATGTTGATTACCACAAAAATTACTTTTGGCTCATCCCTCAATTTCTTTTTGAAAGGTTCCAGTGAGGCACTTAAAATGGAAGTGAATGTGGCCAATTTTTGGAGGGTTCAGACAGAGATGTGAAGCTTATCATTTTATAAAAGCACTTGCATTAATTCTTCTGTTAAAACACATGTACTATTTGAGCTATAAAGTTGTTTAAATAGTAATTTTTACAGTTATTTTAGGGTTTGTTGACATTACATCGTCATGGTAACAAAGTTGTAAAATTGGCTGTAAAACTTTACACAAAAAAGTCTAGAAAGTGATTTTATCACACTAAACTATTTTTTTTACAAGCACATAGTTTGTTTTGTGGCTATACTTTTGTTTTTGCCCCCATTCACCATTGTAAGTGCCTCACTGTAACCCAGATTTTTCCTTTTTGTTTTTTTTAAGAAAAGGAGGGAGGAGTCAGAATACATTTTTGTGGTAAACAACATTATGCCATAAATGCTGTCAATTGAGCTTAACTTGTATTGAACCCCAAACATTCCTTTATGTCCAAATGCAACTGGAACCGTAACATGCTCAGGACCATTCAGGTCAATAGTGGATTTCTCATGATAAATCTCAGGATTTCTTTAAAAGTCATCCAAGAGCACCTTAAGATTGTTTTTGTTGATCTTGGCCAGTAGATACACAACCATAGTGGCTAGATGTGAGGGAGTGAACTGTTCTGATAAAAGTGCTGTAAAGTTTGAATGTCCAGAAAAGATGGCTTCTTGATTACACTTTAATACTAAAATGGTCTGTGGACAGGGCAAAGCTGACACTTGCTGGTGCAGTAGATTGTGACAGTGGGCAGTGCTGGTGGATTGGATTGAGCCTGAGTCAGGTGCATGGCCTGAGGCCTGATGGGAGCTTCATGCCTGAGTTTGGCTGAGTCACAGTGAGTTTGTCCGGTATGCTCTTGTATTTGTCTGTGTCACAGTGACACATCACAGAGTATCAGTAAAAAGGGACAACTGACTGTGGTCAAAACCCTGCTATGTATTTGAACCAGAAAAACTGAGCCGGTTAAACTATTTGAAGAGATGCTTTGGGGTCTGGCTGTGTCATTTGCTGGGCAGTTCATGTACAGTTCTTCATGTATGGCTTTGAGCGTGAAGAGGTATGGTTGCTTCAGGAGCGATGGTACAAAAATGTTGAATGAAAGTTCTTACTGGAATAAGAGCACATAAATGGGTCAGGTTTGCAGGCACAGGGACAGTAGAAATGGGCTGACAAGAAATTAGGTTCCAGGGCCTACTGGCTGAGAGCCATTACGCAGTGGTCAATTTCCTCTGCTGGTTCTCCAGAGCTTATTCAAAGGAATAGTTCATCTAAAAATGAAAATTCTATCCACATTTACTCTCCATGTCATTCCAATTTTTTTCACTTTCTCTTTTTCTGTAGAACAAGCACAAAAGGAGAAATTCTGAAGATTGTGCTGGTCACATTTTTTAGGCAATTACAAAGCTTCATAAAGGATTTAAAAGCACAATAAAATTATCATACAAATGGTCCTTTATATGTGAGAAACAGACTGAAATTTAATTCAGTAATTTTTGGGTTCCACGGGAGAAAGTCATACAGGCTTTAAAACCACATAAGGGTGAGTAAATGATGACAGAATGTCAATTTTAAGGGTAAAGTATCTCTTTAAACCAAAATATACTGCTGAATCTGTTACATTCAGTTAGCTCTGTTGCAACACAGTGAAATTGACCCACACCTATAAGGAAAAAACAGAGTCTGGTACGTCCTCGGAAACAGCGATCAATACTGACACTTGGTCCCACATTACAAAAGTGAAATGGAAAGAAAGATGACAAGCAGGATATAAACATATGAGTGAACAAATTTGTGCCTTCTTAGTGTAAATGTGCATACATTTATTTACAGGTTTAAGCAGGCATATGTAGACAGGTGAGTATGAATGTGATTTACAATGCATGGATGAGGGGTGAGGTAGTCTGTTTGAAGACATGATGAGGTAAGTGACACTCATTTCATTTCCTCTTGCAAGGAGGCGGTCAAGAACTTAAGCTTCCCACTTTTAAAAACAGTGAAGATGCACTCTATAAATACATCCATTTAACCCTTAGTTTCCACTTTCCTTGTCCTTAGCTTTCTCTTTCCATTTCAAATTCTTATTTTTAAGCAACATACCTTTTCCTAAATGACTTGGGGTCATTTGCCAAAGTGAATTCGTAATGTAGAAACAAACTGCAAGTTGGATTGATTGTAGGGGTAATACTTGCACGCATCCTAACCAGTTAAGATTCATGAAGATTTTAGTGAGAAGTAATTTGTCTGTAAACACTGAAAGCAGAAATGCTGTGCAATGCAGCACAACAACAGCCAATCAAAACATTTGATGTATAATATCCGTAGCATACCAATGTGGGCAGGGCTACCCAGTGCCATGCTGCAGAAATAGAAACCTATCAATCGACAATCGTCTTGTCACTCATCGCAGTTGGTTTGGACAACAACTCAGATTGACATGGAAAAGATTATCATTTGGAAGACATGGAAGCTTTATCGTTTGTCTCTTTATCATGTCACATCTGTTTAGGACACAGGTTTAGGCCTCATTAAATAGAAGTACCAAAATGGCAATAGATATTTGGACATGGTGCCATGGTAATACAGTACCATTTTATTCTTTGAAGTAACTTGGCGTACCATGTAAATATCATGGTACATGAAGATATATATCAAAATTCAATTGTTTTACCGTGACTGTAGCATGGTACCACCATATTGTAGGCCGTGCTTTTATATTTTTTATATCTGAAGGCCAAGATTAGTAGATGCACATGACTAGGAATTAACATATGTGGAGGCAAACAGCAGAAAGCAACAAGAGGCTACTCGGAAGATGAGGTCACAGGATTTTCAGCTTAGGCACATATACACAGGTATGTATGCATGGTAGATATGGTAGGTAGGAAGGTATGAGAATTGTATACACTGCACTGTAAAAGGATAGATATGATGGTGCAGGTAGAGTTAAATGCATGCATACATATATGTACATGTTGCTACATGTGTTTATATACTGGTGCATATGAGGTATGAGAAGGTTTGAACCCGGACAAGTTCACACAACATATTAATGTTATTACAGAGTGTATTAGTGCCTACAGGTAGGTATGTTTTCATAGGAGATATTAAATGCGTGCAAATAGGAAGCAGAGTGCCAAAATACTGCTGTGATTTGAGGAAAATGAGCATTATTTTTCGGTCTCTCTTGTAGAATAAGGTTTTGCCCAATAGTGTCTGTGTTTAATGATGTTTTCGGTTTCATCTGTCCTTACAACAACAGCTAGAACTTCCTAAACACGTTTTGAAATAGCTACTGGGTGCAACAGTCAGGTTCCGGAAGTAAAAATTCTATAGATTTTCTCCATAAAATGTTTTTTTTATACAGACCTACCGTGAGCTCCGAGGTAGTAAATTGATGGTATATGCGTCTGTTTAAACAATCAGTTCATATGTTATCAACCTTGTTTTTTTAAATTTGTGTTTAATAGGAGAATTCCTGATGAAGAACTACTCTACCAATCAGGGAATCACGAAACAACAAAGCAAACCAAAAGAGCTCTGTGGTGACCTCCAACTTCATGAAGCATTGTGGATGACGTAATCTAGTCCATCTCCCTACACTACTACACAATATATGAATATTTTGCAATAAACTTTCAATTTATATAAATTCTATACATTAATAATTTACTAATAATTTTTTTTCCATCTTTTTAATTGGATTACATCATTTGCAATGCTTCATGGGATTGTAGTTCATTCCCAGTTGTGTAATCTAGTCTTTTTGTCCAATTTTTAAGTGTTTTTGCTTCAAATCAACATTTGTAATATTGCGATTTACCTCTGAGATGACTGATTTTGTTTATGTTCTAGAACTCTTTTAAGAAGAATTTTCAGAAATTCCTATGGAAAAAAATTACGGGAAAAATACTTCTGGAACAAAGACGGTTGAAAACATCTGAGCTGGTGTATAGCACTCTATTGAGATCCATTGACTCCTTAGTGAGGAACATTCACTGTCCAGGTCTATTTGTCACGCTTTTAAAATAAGCTCCTTTTGAAGTTGGGAGGTATGTTGGCATGAGAGGTAGGTTGATGCATGCTAGCTTTTTTCTGTCTGTGGGAGCAATCTGAATGGCAGTTGACAGTGAGGTCGCAATGTGAGTAGACGACACTCCCAAAACTAATCCCAGACAAAGTTGACAAGGGACCATTGGTGCAAAAACAAATACATGTTCCAGTTCAGCATTGCATGAGGATGAAAAAAACAAATGCTTCTGGTATTCTTTGCAAAAAGAAATTCATGATCCCTTTTCACTTGATCACACCTCCTGATCTTCGAAGACCTCCAGGAAGAGTGGGGGGAAGAGTTCTGTGGGACACTCCACTTTCATGTGCAGGAAGCGACTGGCGTGACAGGCTCCGATCATGCGCAGGTTTGTCACCTTCATCAGCAGTTTGGGCCAGAAATGTGAGATGTTGTGCTTACGGTGGTTTATGTAGTGCTCAAACGCTAACAGGTACATCTCCTGGCACTTCTCAATCTTTTCCACACACGTCAGTCCTGAACGATCTGCACAATGCAAGATTGAAACAAGTGAATTTGGTCATACATTCATGCATTTTTCAAACTCGCCTATAAAAAGAAACTTAAAATGCATTTATGATACACATTTCATCAGTTTGTGCTCCACATTAATAACTGTGTCAGGGGTTCAGAGAGAAGGCATAACAGAAAATTTGGCAATGTTCAAATACTTTATTCAATCTCATCTTAATATGTTAAAGAAATAGTTCACCCAGTAAAGACAATTATTTACTCACCCGTATGTCATTCCAAACCAATATGAATTTTGTCTTCTGTGGAACACAAAAGATGAATTTTTGAGCAAAGGGTGAAAAGTGAAAGGGGGCTGGGGCTATCAAGCTCCAAAATGACAAAATCGCATCATTGAAGTATCATAAAAATTTGTAGTCTATACGACTAAGGCGCTATATGTCTTTTGAAGCCATTTGATAGTTATTTACTGAAAATGGCCTAGATGCATCAATTGTCGTAGTCCTTACATCTTTTTTATTTCCATTTCAAAGCTTTGGTAGAGGGAACAGTTATCAGTGAATGATGACTAAAATGTGACTTTTAAAATAGTGTACGTGTCTTATGCACTAACATTAAGTTTCTTTTATGGTGCTTATTTTAAAGCTTTAAAGAACAAATCTCCTTTCATTTGGAAAAAAGGATATTCTTATAAATTCATCTTTTGTGGTCCACAGCCTTATGGGTTTGGAACAAAATGGTAAATACATCATTGTTAGTAAACGGTGACAGAATTTTCTGAATTGGGTGAACTATTCCTTTTTACTCATTTTGAATAAGTAAGCCATTTGAAGGTTGATTTCCCTGAAAAGTGTAAACGCTGTGGCTCTGTGGTGCTACCGCTATCATAACATTGCTCTGTTTGTTCGGGTCATTGTTTTTGCAATTCCGTTTGATGATCCTAGTGGTGCAGAAATTAAACATTCCACCTTTAAAAATGTTTTATTGTGAAGCTTTTTAGAAAACACATACTTATATGGCTTCATCACCTACCCCCATTGTTGCCAACTTAGCGACTTTGTCACTATTTTTAGCGACTTTTCAGACCCCTTTAGCGACATTTTTTCAAAAAAGCAACTAGCGACAAATATAGCGACTTTTTGGACAAACCTTAGCAACTTTCCAAATATCGCCAGTACTGCAAGCGTGAGGTCTTACTTCCCCGCTGCGTCTGCTCTGTTCAGTGAGCGGCTGAGAGGAGCAGCACATTCCGTTGACTGCACGCCAGCGGACATAGACATGAATGAGCTGCGCATGTGCACGCTGTGTTAGCAGGAACCAATCAGTGATCACATAGCAGCTGCCTTCTCCTTTGTTTTAATTCAAAACATTTAATTTGACCGTTTTTTTCTTGGCATGCGCTTGTATTCACTACTAATCAGAGTTTTAGTTCATTCCAGTTCGGTTTCTGAACTCTCCGACTTCAGATCATATATTTACAGACTCTATACATTTTACTTATCCAAACACAACAATAAACCTTCTTCAAACTCATAAACATGTAACGTTAGCTAAATTCCGTTCCGTTCCGTTGTCTAACAGAAAATATGTAATTGAGAACCGTTTTACTGGACATTCGGCTATATACTTATATAAAAACAGAATGAGCACGGTTTAGGGGAGATAACCGTTATTATAAACTGAAGTAGGCTACAGTACCGACAAATTAGGCAGAATGCAAATACGACACGATGACGTCATTAATATGCTAATGACGCATGACGTCATCTGGCGACATTTAGCTACATTTCGAGCAGGCTTTAGCTACTTTCCATTGAAAATAGTTGGCAACACTGCCTCCCCCTCCATCTCACCTGAGCTCATGAGCAGTACAGCCTGCAGCAGTGCCACCTCAGAGTCATCGAGATTGAACTGTGACAGGCTCTTGCCCAAGTCAAAGATGGCATCAGACACCACGCCCAATCCTCCGTTCTTCAGCTGCTCTCGACTGACAGCCATCTCTCCACTCAGGGTCAAAGTCTCACTCTCTGGGTCATACCGCACTGCCGCACGCAAGGACATGATCTCCATGCAGCAGCCTTTCAGCAGGATAATCTGATCCTCACAAGGCAGCTGTACACCAATAACAGAGAATGAAGCATACAACTGAGCACTGTAAGGATGACCCAAGGGCCCAGGGCCATAAAGACAGTTTCAGGCCAGCTGACGGCACTGTCACTTTCCCAGTACAGCCTTATAGCTATATCTTATATTTTCTTATATGTACATGTGTTTTTATGTCTCAAAAATGTAAACATTTGGTTTTCTGTGATAAAGTAAACGTTGTTGCAAATTGACCTGTTGTAGATGTCACCAAGGTAAAGTTATCACATAGATAAGGTCAAAATTCACAAGAATATTTTGCAAGAATAGAATTGGTTTAAAATTATAAACAAATCAGCAATGGGTCACCATATTTAATATTTTCCAGTTTTGATTTTATATAAATTCATATGGGTATATTTCATTGATACCGTCCATTTTGCTTAAAAATTTAAGAAATTCTCTCCCAGCTAATTCTGTTTATCATACAGGGGACCTTCTAGGTACATTATAGACATTTCACTAATGATATTTTGTTAGTTTTTCATCATTTTGGTCATATTTGTAGCTTTTTAAAAATTAATGAATGAATAATTGTTCTTATTCACAAGTATTTACATTGGTTTGTTGAACACATGCTAAAACTGAAACTGTCTCTCAAAGAAAACTGGCATTTCTGTAAAGAGCATCTGCAGAAGTGGGCATTTTAATGAGAGTCCCGAAAAACGTTACCACCTCCGTGCTATGCATGATTAGAATTAAATATCTATTTTTTTTATTTTTAAATACAACTGACTGTATAAAACAGAAAGGGTATTAAAAGAGACATAATTTAATAACAAATTGATTGCGTAGATCTTGTCTTTTGACACAGAATGAGTCAAACCACTTTTACTCTCAAAATGCAGTGAAAGACCTCGCCGCTGAACGTTTTCCCCACAATACTACACAATCACTGGTGAGTGAAATATGAACATTTACCAGCCAGTGGTTAATCATAGACATTTTTAGTCGAATAGTGCGAACGTTGGTTGCAAACGTGAGCGATTTCCTCTCACTGTAGTAGAGGGTTGCACATAGAACAAAAGATCGATCTTGGGATTTAAGAATCGATATCGAGATCATTCAAATGTAGATCACAATGCATCAGAAATATTTTGATTTCTACCCAGTCCTAGATTTTAAGTACAAGAAAACAAAAATACATTTAATGAAAATTTTACTTTTTACACACAAAAATATTTTACTAAATAGTTAAATATAATAAGAAAATGTTATTTTTGGTGGGGCCAATGAAAATGTTGGCAAGACAAGTAAAATCTGGACAACTGGCATAACCAGGTTAGCAGAGAAAATCCTTTTTGTTGTGCCTTTTACAGGCAAACACAATAGATTACTGTGCACAACTTTCACTGACACACAGATCACTGGATGGTTTTGACATTCACAGATCTACCATTTCAGAAATGATGGCCTTTTGGGATTCTTAGTCAAACTCAAAATCACAAGCACCTCTCCTCAACTAGTGGCAGAAAAGAAGCTTCAAATTCTTCCTGTGTACAAGACACTAAGCGATGATTTGTGACTATGTCTTCACAGGAGCAATTAGAGTGACAAAATAACAGCTGATTCAAAGCAGAGGAACAGCCCATAATCACAGCCAATGATCTTTTAATTAAGCTATTACTCAGATGTGATAACAAACAAGGACATATAGGAAACTAGATGAAACACACAGTCTTTCACATACATAGTGAATGATGAGAAGACACACAGATTTGTGGCTCAGACAGCTTGAGCTGGGAAGATCATTTCTCTTTCACAGCAGCCTCTATCTCACCCAGTTATCGTAATAATGCAGCACAGCAACATTTATAAAAAATAAAATGTGGAATAACCATTGTCTGAGCAAGGCCTTTCGGTCATAGTGAACTGTACGGTTACATATGCAAAACTATAGAACATCAGAGACTAACCTCAGAGAACATGGGCAGTTTTTTGGCAAAGTCCACAACTCTTGTGATGGCAGGGGTGATGATCTTGGTGAACTCACTAAAGGCCTCCAGGTCCACTTTGTCATTGTCTGATGTGGGGGCTGGAGACTGTCCAATGTCTTCTGGCTGGAAGACAAACAAATGTAGGAATTTGATAGTAGTGAAATCAAAAATATCTGATGGATGGTACTAATGATATGTAACAAAAATCCATCTATCCATCATCCATTGCTCCATCCAATCCAATCCCCATTCCATCCATTCTCAAACTGATTTATTGTGAATCATTCGCCCAGCATGTTTTGTTTGAGCATGCCGTTATTTGAATATAAATTGAGAATTAGTCATTGCCTTGAAAATAAAGTCATCCATGCTCTTTGGTCAACATTATCAATGCTCCTAGCTACCCACTCTGCCTAACACTTCATATGGTTGCTAGGTAACATGTGTTTTGACCCCTGACATTCAAACGCAGTTGTCACGATAAAGGAATTATGCACAGCTCAACGACGTGGTACTTGTTGCTGAGGCAACTGGGACGATTCTTAAAAGAACAGCTGACAGAGGAATGAGAGCTGGATTTTATATTTTTTTTTTATCTAGCTACTACAATGAGAGAAAATCCAGCCATCTGTACAATCAAGGCTCAACAGCTTGAGGGTTTTGGGCTAGTTGAAGTAAATGTCAGTAAATGGACATTTTAATTTAAATACATACTAATTGCACATGCTTTGAAAAGTGCTGAAGATCACATACAGACAAGAGCAGGCCTCTTACTAGGAACTTGCGTTTCTGTTTCCAGTGAGGGCCCTGTGCATTGGTATGGCGATGAGCTTCAGTCACCATTCGAATCAGCTCCCACTCTGAGATGGTGGGCTCGGGTCGATTGTGCAATGTCTTCACCATCTCCTCTTTCTTCCTCTTCTCTCTGTTTTCCTCGATCAGACGCCTCTTGGCCACCCGCTTTGAATCATCCAGTACCACTGCCAGAGATATGAATCACTCGCTCAATTACTCGACTTAATATTCTCAGTAGTCAAGAGAAAATGACAGACAAGATTATGCAATGTTATTTTGCAATAGATTATTAAAGCAGGCTTTTTTTAATGGCCACAAACACAAACCAACAAATAAATAAATAAAACTGCAAAACAAACAGATAAAAATATTTTATATATTCACATTGTAACTGTATACTGTGTACCTGTTTTTGTCCACTGTGTGACTTTACATCTTTATTATTTTTTTCAACCCATTCAATTTGAATATTATATTATTGTAATATTTGAATATTATATTTATTATTATCATTATTATAATATTCAATTTTAATATATTTTGTACTAAAATCTTCACTTGCATGGGGAATTGCTACAGTATGTGGTCCAGACAGAGTTCTAAACCAACAAGCTTTTGTTTAGGTGGACAACTGTTTGTTTCTGTGTGTAGCTTCACAACAGCTGTATAATGTGCTCCTCATTTTAAAGGGGTCATGACATAACTTTTTACTATTGTAATATGTGAAGTTCACTTAAAATATAAGTAAAAACATTTGCAGACTAAACAGTCATATATTTCTAAAACATGATAATTTTCCACCATCATTCTGACCCTCTGTCTTTGTGCTGCTTCTCCTTTAAGACTTTACAGTAAACATCCACCGTTATGATTGTCTCTCTGTTCTTCACTGACCAGCTCTCTACTTGCCATCTGACTGGTCACTACTACTGGGCGGGCTATGGAAGTGATAAGGTAAAGTAGGCTTTGATGTGTTGTTGTGGAGGTGGTCAGATACATATGAATACCACAGTGTGACATCACAATGTGGAGAAAGTAGATAGGATACAATGACACCCAGGACGGAGAGGTTTGGCGACCTTGGTGTGCACACATGTTATGTTTGTACAGAGATGATTTCCCCTCTAAGCAACTAAATTGTGCCAAAAAATTACCAAAACAAAATGACTAAAACAGCAATTGCGAGTGGGGTGGCCAATGGCCCCTAGCACCGCCACTGCAGATCAGACCCATTGTATCAGTTATATTCCTGTACGACACTGCTGTTTCACTTGAATAGTGTTTAAACAACACCCAAAAATATACCTCAACGATCTGGGGAAAAAATAAATGATCACCACCAAACATGTAAAAACAAGATTTTATTTAAATACATTTTGGTAATTAAATCTAGAAGCTTAACAAAAGGAGCGTAGATGATTGTCTTTTCTTTCTTTCTAAGAACCTCCCTATGATTCTGCAATCTAAATCCTTTGTCTTGGATTAGCCAGTCATTTATACATTTACAGAAATGTACACATTGTGCCACTCGAGAACGACGAAGAGACATGCCAAAGTTGGCTTTAGCACACAAGTGTGGATTATCTTTTGAACTACAGGTGGCGTGGTCTCCAAATTGCTTATGTATGTTCAGGACATGATGTCAATGATGCATACCAAATTTCTTATAAATATGACAATGTATTCAAAAGATATTTACATTTTTGAAATAAAACTATTTGCCAGAGGGGCAGTATGGCTGATATGGGCAACATTATATATGACTGTTGGACATACAGTGTATATATTTATTTAAAATCAAACAGTTAATTTGCAAAGATTTCAAACAAATGTCTTTCACGTTGTCATAATGGGGTATTGTTTGTAGAATTTTGAGGAAAATAATAAATTTAATCAATTTTGGAATAAGGCTGTAACATAACAAAATGTGGAAAAAGTGAAGCGCTGTGAATACTTTCCGGATGCACTGTGCATGATTTTATGACATACAGTTCAGAAGTTAAGGGCAAAATTAGCAATTTTTTACATTTCTTGACCTATAGGTGATGCGGTCATCCCATAGGTGATGCGGTCATTTCCAAACTTTACATGTACCCTCAAGTCATGTTCCTGGTGAAGCATACCAAGTTTCATTACAATACGACAAACTGTTGCTGAAATACAGGATCACTTCCTGTTTTCTGTCGACCTTGTTAAATTTGTGTTAACATAACTTTTAAACAAGATTAAAAATCTAAATTCTGTATTGTTTATTCTGTGTAGATCAGTCTGGAGATTAATCTTAGCCAATGTTTATGCATATCAGGCAACATTTTAAGGAATAGTAGTGAATAAACAATACGAGTTTTTGTTTGTTTCAAGGACAAATTATTCAAAATATAAGCGCAAAAGAAAAGTGCATTTTTGAACTGGTGGTGGCGCTATAGTGTCCTAGAGACCACCAATTTGGTATGGGGGCTGTTTTTACCTAGAAATTATTCTTCACTATAAAATGACTTGAACGCAGTGAGAAAACAATCACTCATTTAACATTTAATAGCATGAGCTTATGAATTCAAGTCTAGTTGCTCCGACTTAAGACCTTTTTAAGGCCTTAATTTGAAAGGGCAATTTTAGACATTTAAAAGACATTTTTTCAGACCTGCAGAAACCATGTGTTAAAAGATCAAGAAGAATTTGATTCCTAATATCATGACCCCTTTAACATCTCCTCCTCTGTCCACAAATACCCATATCATTACACAAATATTAGGAATTATGCAAAAGTGATATTAAAGTGAATCTGCAGCACTTTAAATATAACACGCTCAGTGCACATAAACAAATGTTAACGAACGCAAATCTGTTACTCTGAGCATGAAATGGAGTGTGGAGAACAGAACCACTCTGTGTCTTGTCTGTTTTGTTTTAGTGCATTATTACAGTTTTTTCATAGGCGCGGATAATCTTTGAAGTCAGCAGTTCGAGCACAATTTTTATATATTTATTTAAAATCAAAGCCTTTTGCATAAGGTCAGATCACAATTAAAATTGTGCAGCCCTATAGCAGATATACATCTACAAAATGAATTCAGAATGAGAATGTCCCTTCCCCTGCAACCAACAAGCAAGTAGCAAATCATGGTTCATGGTTGTAATGCAAATAAATCCTATTGGCTAATTAGAAACACCAGACAAGACATTCAATATGTCCCGCCCAAACTTCCAGTTTCAATAAGCACGGCAAGCAATTTTGTTGGGTCTTTAATGACTATTATGAAAATGATTTAGATATTTATTTATTGTTTGTGCAGTTTATGTGAATGTGTATGTGAACACTCACAGTCCATGGCCATGCCCACTGAGATGCACTTCTTGAAGCGGCACAGCTGGCACTGGTTGCGGGTGATTTTGTCAATGATGCAGCAGCCATCATACTTACAGGAATAGGATGGGTGAAGATTCTTCTGTATAGTTCTCCTGAAGAAACCCTGAGAAAATAAAGGAGCCCATGAATGAATATGTACAGATTTATATTGTGTTGAGATCGCTCAAGGACTCAGAATCTCACCTTGCAGCCCTCACATGTGATGCAGCGGTAATGGTATCCTGTGGCCTTGTCCCCACACACCACACATGGCTCATCTTTGTCCAGGTAGCTGGGAACATAACCTGGAACAGAGATGCCCTTCACTAGAGGAGGAGGAAAATGGACTGTTATAGCAGAACACACACACATGCACACACAAGCTGGAAAAGCTGGATCTCCCAGAGATCTCTACAACCCTGATTGCCTTTGTATGATTGCTTTAAGATAGAGGAGTATCTATCATTGCATTTAAATTAGGAACCCACATTCATATACACACAATCCATCATAAGCCAAAAATGTTTGGGTTGCCACTAGATACAAAATCCTTACCAGACGTGTTGTTCATAGAGCATTGACTGTTCTTTCGTTTTCTCTTCACTCCGTTTGGCCACCTGAAGAAAAAGACAGAGATGGGGAGAGGAAGAGAAAGTCAAATTGTACCATGCTAAAGAAAATCCCAAATTTGTAAAAATCCGGTAGATTGCTATATCATTTTCAGTATATTCATTATTATTTAACTGTTTTACAATATACTGTACTTATTATTTATGAGTTCGTTTGTTTAAAAACAATGTCCAAAAGTGTATGTACTTGCAATCACAGGAAATTTGTGTCATTCTCTGTCATTTATTTTCTGAAAGTCATGAATATTCCCACCACAGTGACATTTCCACCACACCTCAAATACTGTATTCTGTGATGTGAATTATATTTTAAACTTTTTTTAATGACATTCCCAACTCTTTTGTCTTGCTAACATTTTACAAATACACACAACTAAATAATATTTTCACATGTGTTGCATAATTTGGCAAAATATACTTAAATGCTTAAAATAAAATATTCTGCTCACAAGTGATATTTATATTGATTTTCCTTGACTTGCCTCATATTTCATCTCCAGCAATCTGACACTGACACTTTTGATAACTTGGTAAACAACTACACTAACTTATGGAAAAAACTTTATTAAGGGCACATTTGTTTGGTGTAGTGGTGGAAATGATGCCACAACAGTGGGAAAGTCATTCTTTTTTTAGTTTTTTTTTTTAAATGTATAGATTTTCTTTTTCTCCACACAATAAAGATTAAAATGGTTTATGTTTTCTACACTCTTTAACACTGTAAAGCCTGACATATGAAAGAATTTTCAGAAAATTATATTTCTAATTTTTTTTTTAACGTTTTAGTGCCATTGGACAAAATATACAAATAAATTGTAAACAAAAAAAGAAAAGAAAAAAAAAACAATTTCATATTTCTTTTATATCATAAATGTTATACTTTATTAGCTTTAGCTTTAAAGGTTTTTTATCCTCCTGAGGCCCAGCAATTCATTTTTGTGCAGGAAATTTGTTATTTAAGTTTATCTTAGCCCATACATAATACAGTGGTAAATCTTGGGGTATTATCAGAGGCTTTTCAGAGATACCACATTTCTGAGACTTATTGGTTTATAAATATGGATTGAAATGTATCACAGTTCAATTCAGCACATCAAATACAATATATATATTTTTTCAATAAACAATTTTTATCATATGTATTTTATGCACCAAAAACTATACTGACAATTAAAAAAATGGAAATTTAAAACATTTTTCCCCAGGTCTCTTATGGTATTTATGGTAAGGTGACATCATCATAGCTTATAATGTAAAATTATTAGATCTTTATAATGACAGAGCAGTCTTCATATATGAAAACAAACAGACATATTAGTTCACACTTTGAAAATTCTGACATAATTTTTATAAGATTTATTTAATGCTCTATGATTTTATTTGTATTTTTTTTATAGTGGACATGAATGTAATGTAATAGTGATTAATAGATAGACCTCAAAATCATATTGTATCATATTTGATGCATGTGATTTCAACATGCTTTTTCAATAAAATATAAAAAATGTAACCAAGCATAAGTTGCTGGTATTCAGCAAATACTCATTTTAAAATATCAGTAACAATATAATAATTACTGTCACTTTTAATTTATTAAAATAATCTGTCATTTATCCCAACATAAGTAATTTTTTGCTGATGTCCGCTGCAATTTTAAATAGATCGATATAAACATTGAAACCACTTTTCGCAAATAACCACTAGATGGTGCCATAAACATGTGAAACTTACATACCATATATATTTTTTATATATATATTTCATACACAGGCATTACAGGGTTAAGCAGTAACGTTAATGCTGTCCGTTTTCACATTTCTGGGTTTGGAAAATAGAAGTACACTATACAAGCTACAGTAAATATTATTTTGCATTCCCAACAACTAGAAAGAAAAACTATTAATCCACTACTACATTACTTTTCCATGCCTTTCTAAATGAGAGAAATAAAATAGACAGATTCATGGCAGTCAGTAGTGAGAAAGATGCCAAAAATGCTCAGCAGCTATATTTGAATGTATTTTTTGAAGCCATGATGGAAAAAACAGCCATTTGTCATTTTAGTTTTGGGGCCAGTGAAATTTTTGCCTGGGCCAGTAGAAAGAATTCTTAGCGTTGAGCCCTACTATAAATTCTCCTCCCTGCCGAGGAAGCATTATGAACAAAGAATACAAATCACCCCAAAAAAATGTGAAAGTGAAAATGGAGATTTATAGTAAAGAGTACATAAATATTGATCCGTTTCTCACACACACCTATCATGTCACTTTTGAAGACATAAGGACTGGATTACTTATATGCTGAATTTATATGTTTTTCGGTCCTTCAAATGTTTGGTCACCATTCACTTGCATTGAATGGACCTACAGAGCTAAGATATTCTTCTAAAAATCTTTTTTGTGTTCGGCAAAAGAAAGGAAGTCATACATATCTGGGATGGCATAAGGGTGAGTAAATGATGAGAACATTTTCATTTTAGTGTGAACTATACCTTTAAGGTGGAAATGTGTCATCACACTCTGTGAAAAGTGACCATTACATCAGTCTTAGCCACTGATTTTGAAAATCTCCTCTCTCCAAATCCCTGTACTCTTTTAACCCCTCAAATATAAACATATTTCACCATGTGGTGGCACTGTTTTAAAATAATTTTCACAGAATTTTTCACCTCAGCTGACTGCCATAATGTGTCTATCAACAGAGTTGCATCACCTTCTAAAATCGAAAGTAAACCAATAGATCAAACCACAAATTGGCCACAAAAACTATTCTCATGTGTTCAGCTCACGTGACTGCCTTCATGACAGCAATAACACAATAAAACACACAAGCAACTCTTTCATGTAAAGTGTCCCAGTGTGTAGTTAATAACAACAAATATCTCTGTTTGTGTGTGGAGGTTATGAACTCCCTGGCAGTGTACTGCAAGGTAAACCCTGACACACCCCCATTAACATGCACACAGTTTAGTTCAACTGAGGTAATACTTGTGTATATGGAGCTTAACACGTAGTCACACAGTATCCAACCCCTTATAAACATTCAATCTTAATAATACTATTTTATATGAAGATATAATGATTCAGCTAGTGTTACATCACAACAACATGCAAAGTCATGGATAACATAAATTCCTTTGAAACTGAAAACACAATTGAGCAAACACCAACATAGCCATTAGGGTGGAAGAGAGAGAGTGGGAAAGAAAACGAGATATTCTAACCTGTTGGCATAATGTGGTTGTAAAATGTGCATGATCTCTGTCGTCCACCTCTTGCCAAGCTGTCAGCAATCTATCTGCTGTAACAGGGACTCTGAGCTGGTAGGATTCAACTTCTCTCCCCCACCCCTCCCTCTACACACACACACACACATACACACACTTGCATCACATCCCTCCTCCTGGCACTGTTCCAGTGCATCAGAGAGCTCTGTTCCTGTGAGCCCCATCTCTCCCACATCCAGAAACCTCTGCTCTTATCTTCCTCATCACTCTACTGTGTTTTAACTAATCATATATAATGAAGCAAAGGACCCTCCTTTGAAGTCAAAATCACCTTCTACAATTCTGTCATCTAGACACACTCCAGAGAGTAACATTCAGCTTTTGCAGAGTTTATAGCATATTAATACATACATGCATAAATCATCAACAGAACTGTGTTAGAGCGGAACGCACAACATGCACATGTTCAGTGCATCAATTCAGTGCACAACATCAATGGAGTTCTAAACATGAGGGTACAGTATATAAACAACTGTTTACTAAACTATTTCAGCAACTGTCCACCTCTATTTCTATTCACTATTATTATTTATAAAGTATTATATAATCTTCATTAAAGTAGTCATGGAAGGAATTTAGAGCTTGAATCAAATTTGAAACAAATTTGATCCAATGAAACACTGATGACGTAAATCATCAGCATACATTTTTGTTTATTTCCATGTTTAAATTTGATTTTTAATTTCGACTCGAGTTCACAATGTAAAACCTACAGGGTAATCAGGTAACCTACAACTTGTGCTAATTTGTGCAACTAGTTTTACTTATGTCATAAATTGTATTTATGCTCCAAAAAAGGTCCTTATCATGGGTTAAATGAAATAGAAATAGATGCTTGAGATAACAATTGCAGGTTATCAATTTATCAGTGCATGCCAGCCTGTCATTAAATTAAATATTTACAAAATACTATGAAATTCTCAAATTCCTGCTCAGTTGTTTTACTCAGATTGTAATGCTGTTATCATTTGCAATGAAAACTATTAATTTCAAAATGTTCACAAGTGGATTTACATTTATTTGACCAGATAACAAATACACAATTTTTATTAACAGATTTGCTGCAATTGTTTGGGTACGAACAAGTTAAAAATGTCAGACTTTATCCACTGACACGTGAGCTGCGGAACATCAAAGCAAAGTCCACGAGAGGATGTCACGGTTCCACTTCCTGCTTTTAATTCCTGCAAATGCTTTCGAGGAGAACAGACAGAGACGGGCTGAGGTGTGGAGAGATGAGCAGGCTCGGAGTGAATAAGCATTTCAGTGAAGCCTTCCGCTAATCAAATTATAGCAGTGTAATTAAATGGCAGTTGAGGCAAAGCAGGGCTTGGGAAAACTCTGCCTTACAGCGAACCGTCTGAAGCTTCTCTAGCTGCATAATAATTCCAGAACTGACCCACAGGGGCCTAAAACTGTGTGTGTGTGTGTGTGTGTGTGTGTGTGTGTGTGAGAGTGTGTACGGTTGTGTGCATGCGGTAACTCAAAGTCTGGGGGGAGGGCATGACCATGAGGCAGCTCACAGAGAGACACGTGCTTCTGTGCTCCAAATACATACACACACACACACACACTCTCTCTCTCTCTTTCTCTCTCGCTCTCCCTCTCTGCTTCAGTGACATGCTGCTCACAGACAATCCACAGACTTTCGTCATGAGTCAGTGTCCTGAATTGTCCCTTGTTACACAGTGGCCCCATCTGGCCATCTTTCTCTCTCTCTCAGGCACTCTAATCTCACTCTCTATTTGTCCTTTTCTCATCTAATCATATGCATGTACTGTTGACAGCTTCCTCTTAAACACATCACACACTTGGACAAATCATCAGGAATTCTGGATTACAATCACATTTGCTTTGGTGATGTTAAAGACTGAGAATATGAATAATGTTCTGAAAAGCTTCCAGGAAATCTGTGAATTAATATACTCCATATATTCATGCAAACCAAAGGTTCTCAACTGCTTTTGCTTCAGGACCATATTATATATTGGACATCATGTGAAAAAGTATCAAATATTTTTATTAGACAAACATAAACAAAAATGTCCTTAAAGCTGCACTACGTAAGCTTATTTTGGGTTACAATTAACAAAAGTTAATTACGGAGTTAGTACATAAACAAAATCTATGTTCAAAACTCTATCCTTATTTTACCCCGATTCACTACGGTAAGCCTAAAATAATGATTTTTATTTAGAGTTGTCGGGTCGGATTTGGCGTGAAATCACTGGCATATATCATTTGTCCATGCATGTTTACATACATGGCTGTAAAAAGCTATGACGTCACATTAAAAAATAACATATAGAGATTTACAACTGAATTCAAAATCAGCGGTTGAAAACTTCTCCTTTGAGTGTCTGCGTGTATAATTCTGTTTAGACAGTGGGCTAAAATGTTTTGTGCCCACTGTGAGTTAAAGAGTTGTAAATGAGGGAGTGGGTGAAGCCCCTCCCACCCAATACTTTGCATTGTCGGCAGTTAAACTTACGATAATCAAAAAGCTGCACGTAAACAGCGGGCACATTATTGCTGGCAGCATGCCGTGTAGGGTAAATAAATAAAAAAATCAATGATCATTATTATCTGTATGTAACATTCTCAAAACAGTAGCACACTACTAGGGATGTGCATATAGGTTTACATGTATATACTGTATGATGAATAGTGCAACACGGTCTGTGGGATATTATACACTGTATATATAGTATACTGTTGATTTATATAAACATGCTCTAGTTGGCCGTTTTTGGCTGTTTTTCAGTGCAGCGAATCATATGCAACATTGTAGAGGGGCCCTAAGTGGGTCCAACGCATGACACTTGAGCAGTCCAAATGTGTCATAAACGCGTATGAATTGTATTGACAATGCTTTAACGGGCCCAAATGCATTAAAAACGGGCGCAAGTTTATAAGGTAAAACATCAGATTGCAGAGCTAAAGTAAGTCTCTAAAAATGAATCCTTTTCTTTCATTTTGTTGTTATTTAAACTGAAATGTAGGCTTTCCAATTACTGCAATTGCTGCACAGCTAATTCATAATGTAATAATTTAAATGATAAAGAATTATAAAAATAAAGTGAGCCCTTGAACTGTTGATGAACTGAATATACACTGGCGGCCAAACGTTTGGAATATTGTACAGATTTTTATCTTATGAAAGGAAATTGGTACTTTTATCCAAAGTGGCATTCAACTGATCACAATGTATAGTTAGGACAAAGAGTTCAAAGAGTTCATCAAAAAATCCCCCATGTACAGCAATGACAGTTTTGCTGATCATTGGCATTCTAGCTGTCAGTTTTTCCAGATACTCAGGTGACAATTCACCCCACACTTCCTGTAGCACTTGTTTCAAAAGTGCTTTTTCTTTGCAATTCTTCCCATAAGGCCTGCACCCCAGAGTCTTCTCTTTACTGTTGTACATGAAACTGGTGTTGAGCATGTAGAATTCAATGAAGCCGTCAGCTGAGGACATGTGAGGTGTCTATTTCTCAAACTAGAGACTCTGATGTACTTATCCTCTTGTTTAGTTGTACATCTGGCCTTCCACATCTCTTCTGTCCTTCTTAGAGACAGTTGTCCTTTGTCTTTGAAGATTGTAGTGTACACCTTTGTATGAAATATTCAGTTTTTGGCTATTTCAAGCATTGTATAGCCTTCATTCCTCAAAACAATGATTGTCTGATGAGTTTCTAGAGAAAGCTGTTTCTTTTTTGCCATTTTTGATCTAATATTGACCTTAAGTCATGCCAGTCTGTTGCATAATGTGGCAACTCAAAAACAAACTGAAGACAATGTTAAGCTTCATTTAATGGATCAAATAGCTTTCAACTGTGTTTGATATAATGGCAAGTGATTTTCTAGAACCAAATGAGCAATTTAGCATGATTACTCAAGGATAAGGTGTTGGAGTGATGGCTGCTGGAAATGGGGCCTGTTTTGATCAGATCTGATCAAAAATGACTTTTTTCAAATAGTGATGGTGCTGTTTTTTACATCAGTAATGTCCCGACTATTCTTTGTGATCAGTTGAATGCCACTTTGGTGAAGTACCAATTTCCTTCTGAAACCACAAATCTGTACATTATTCCATTGCATAATGTTAAATAATGCCATGTCTGCACATCACAATATTGTATATGTTCAAATTGTGTTACATACTGTAAAATAATTAAAAAGAAAGAAAGAGGAGTTTGCAAAGCTGAATTCAAAGCACGAGAAAGCAAGCAGTTGAATCCTGGATCATGATGAAAATATATAGCAAAAGATCCTTCACACTGTGTCTTCAGTGAAGAATTATTTTCCTCAGAATCATTTGACATAGAAGGGAGTAATATATAACTTTGTGTTTCAAAGTAAGCATATTTTAAGTAAAACAAATATTAATTTGTATTCAGTATTCAGAATAAAAGTATTCAGAATAAAAACTAAGTGCAGATATATACATTAATCTACATGTTTTATATTATTATCATATCAATATATACAGTATACTGACAATACTATTGCATATAAAAATAAGTGAAAAGTCTAATTCTTCCATTCAAGATGGGGAACAACCACAAGGCTCGAGGTCAGAGATTGAGGGAGAGTCTTCTGAGCAGGAGTCAGGTACTGGTGAGAGGATTTTAGTAACTTAAAGAAAAGGGCACCACCCCGGAACTCATTGATTTTTAAATCCTGTTTACGTCATGTTTGTAAGCTCAGAAAGGTCCGGCTGTGTCCCGACTTGCATGAGCAGTGGTGTGAAATCCTTCCACTAATGGATGTTTAACTGTTTTTAACAGTATGTCAAGGTTTTTACCAGCTGTAATGCTTGGATTTGTTTTCTGGTAGGGTTGTTGGAGCTTATATTGTTTGTCATGCTTTAATCGAACAGTTGTCGTGTACCGATCACGATTTGTTTATAAGTTTCGTTTTTCCAGCGACATTACAGTAACATGTTGAGTTATATTCCTGACTTCTGAGTATTTTATAACATTGGTGCAGTTTTGAGATTCCCAAAGTGTGTGTGCCGCTATTTACTTTGTTTTTACCCCAGTCACAGAGATGCATAAGTTATTGTCACTTTACACTGTCCTTTTATCAAAAAAAAAAAAAAAAAAGACCTATTGGTCTAAATGTAAGCTAATAAAGTATTTTTGGAGCAATAAATCAGTGTGCAGACGCACCTTTTTTTCTTTAAGCAGGTAGCCTGTTTAAACAGATCTAAAAGCCACTATAGGTAGATCCCATGCTCATAATAACGAATAACATAAAATCAACATGAAAAATCCTTATCCCTTATCGGCTCATGTCCTGTGCAGTTCTCTACTGTAAGGTGCGTGAGAAGTGCCTAACAAGACCACTTGTCACATCTACGGCAAGTGCTACAGGAAGTGTGGGGTGAAATGTCACCTGAGTATCTGGACAAACGACAGCTTGAATGCCAAGGATCTGCAAAACTGTCATTGCTGCACGTTGAGGATTTTTTGATGAGTACTTTTTGAAGCAGTTTAAGAAGTTCTGAAAAGTGTTTCCAAATTGTAATAATAATTTTTCACATTATTAATGTCCTGACTATATATTGTGATCAGTTGAATGCCACTATAAGAGCAAAATCTGTACATTATTCCAAACGTTTGGCCACCAGTATATATTATAAATATAATAAACATAACAAATCTGAAAATTCAGATCATTACATTATTGTGGCAGAGTAGTGATTAGACAATACAAAAAGTGCCTTTAGAAATCAATAAATTGTTTGTTATTTTTCCATATCATTGTACATAAGCCTTTCACTTGCCTACAGTCCTCAGCAATCAGTTTTGCAATTGTCAATAGAGGAGGACACATTGTTGCATTCCATCTATGCTATTTTCGTGGTCCACGTCACTGCATCCGAAACTGGGTGCAGTGTAATCTCTGCTCTGTTTAATATTTTAACAGCCACGATGTTAAAAGTACCGGCATTACCAAGTAGCCTACTGATTGAATTCAGTACCCGCATGCTGTTGAACTACCACCGGCTGCTTTCAAACACTCACGTGCGTACAGTGTGTCTGGGCATGCTTTTTGGAGCGCTCCTGTCTCGTTCTAAACACAGTCAAACGTGCTTCTTGGTCAAAATGCCCCTCTTGACGCAATATTATTGTAAATACAGCCGTTAATGAATTACAAGAGTGTAAGCAGACAGGACAAAAATATTATATCTCAAAATATCAGGTCTGTGCGATGTGTAAATGCAGCTATAGGCCTATCATTAATATTAATCAAACAACACTATTGACAAGAAAATGAGAAAGGCAAACGGACTCAATGTCCTCAATTTTAGCAGCTTTAAATACATTTCAATGACTTGACTACTTCTCAACCAAACTCTGACTACATTGAATCAGTATTTATGCATACCTAATAATCACAGTAAAGAATATTTCTATAATTTAAAGTACTATTATTTTGCATTAGATTACTTTTTAATGATTTATATCATGTTTTTTATGATTAATTGCTGCTATTACAAAAAACAAAACCACACTGTTTAGCACTGTTTACTCTGGTCTCTATTTTATTACCACTGTTCTATGTACATAGGGGATGTACATTTTCGTACATAAGAGGAATGTTTTTGGTGCGTTTCACTGTGGTTGTGTTATGCTTCAATAGTTTTCAGGATCTCTAGCCATAAATGTCACTATTTTAGGATGCTGTGCCAAGTTAAACGTAGTTTGAAACTTAAAAATAAACACATCTCAAGACCTCTGCACTCTGCTGTCGGTTTGTGCCCTATACATCTGGAGTAGCGCTGACTGCCCCCTGCTGACTGTGACTCGGAAAAACAAATTGAATTGCTCTGTTGGTAGGAAAATTACATGCCTAGAGTCCCCCAGCCACTGGGGGTTGCGTCAGTTAGCGCATCTCGCGTAAAACCAGTGCCGGATCAAGAGCGGATCACGGATGGTCCGCCGTGGTTACCCCTAATGCGAACAGCCGAAAGAAGGAGGAGGAGGAAATTACATGTGTACAGTTTACATGATTAAATGCATTATTTTATATATATAAAAAAATACAATAAAATCGACAGACTTAAGTTCTGGGTATGATCATTTTGTTGAGATTATTCACAGTGATTGAGCTCCAAATCTAGAGCTGCCACA
This sequence comes from Xyrauchen texanus, assembly GCF_025860055.1. Classification (NCBI taxonomy): domain Eukaryota; kingdom Metazoa; phylum Chordata; class Actinopteri; order Cypriniformes; family Catostomidae; genus Xyrauchen; species Xyrauchen texanus. The sequence continues at coordinate 23,116,955 of NC_068283.1, read as the reverse complement.
CCCACACACACACAAACTAACTCACTGTGTCTCATCTCCCTTTGGCAGGTTAAGGTCCTGCTCGTTGTGTTCCATTCACCTTAATGCCATTCAGCGACCAATCACACAAGACTGAGACAAACCCAACCCTCGCCGATGTGCTCAGCATATGCAGTGTCAGTATCAGTCAGCTGCCATTGGTTTATTCATGGTGACATCCCCTGTGTATTTATCTGACTCGCGGCCAAACTGGACATCCTTTATACCTGTTTGAGAGACAATAAGAGACGTGAATCACACTGATCATCTCCTTGAATTATGTAACAAACAGTCAATTTATCCAACCAAGTCATCTACATGGTACCTCCTCATTGCAAAAATTATTTTCCTAACCGTTATTGTCTCATGCAACCCCACAGCCCCATTTTAGTTCCCCTTTATAAACACCAAACCAGAAATGTGATCTTTTTAAATCTCACATTATACCGAACAGAATGCAGCAATATAATTTATATTGTTAATGTTACTTTTTTTTAAAAATCTACATTTCACATATTCTGTTACAAAACACGTCCACACACATGTATAAAACTGGCAAATATAATACACATTTAATTTTATTTTCTTTGAAACCCCTAGAATTTATAAGTCACCTTTTCAATTTTATTAGTTTAAAAGGTGCATTTAGTAATAGTTGTGTTTAAATTGTGCTGACACATAGCGGCATATTTACTGATGCCATCAAAGAAATGTGCTATTCACACCAAGCCATGAGAGTAAAAGTATCCAGTTAAAGGGGATTGTCAAGATAAAGCAAATAATCTTTGTTTGGTCATATTATGTTAGCATGGGGTGCTCACCCATCACCACATAAAGCAGCATTTTCATTCAAACTGAGGTTTCATCTCATGTGAAGGTGCATCATTGTAAATATATTTATTTAAAAATATATTATAAAAGCAGAGTGCAACTTCTTTTTTTCTTCTTCCTTATAAAAATGTAAATCAAAATCGTTCCAAGTAACCACTTCGAACCTGCTAAATTACACCCTTGGGATCATGTACCACTGTTCTTGAGGCTGCACCAAACTACATCTCTAAAGCAGCTGTAACTCAGTTTCAACACTTGGTGGGGCACATGCGTGTGAGGTCCTCATCTGTGAACCCTTGCCCCAAGGGCTCAGGTGAGCTACACTCATTAGAAGGAAAAGTGGGCAACTGATAAACATAAATCACTTACATCTGTGTGTTATTTTCCCATTCCTGCTCTGAAACTGATATGGCTTCATTGTCAATAACTTTGCCGTTTCCAAGATAACCACTCGGCCTCTGTCTAACTATAGGAAGGCTGAACTGCTATAAAGGCTGCCATAAGTATTTCATTTCCTCCCTGCTCATTACATTTTAGGACAAGTTAAAGGAATAGTTCACCCAAAAGGAAAATTCTCTCATCATTTACTCACTCATGCAACCACAGGTGTGTGTGAATTTCTTTCTTCTGCAGAAAACAAATAAAGATTTTTAGAAGAATATTTATTTCAGCTCTGTAGGTCCTCACAATTCATGTGAATGGTGACCACAACTTTGAATCTCCAAAAATCACATAAGACCATAAGACTGCATTCAGAACGCAAATCGGCAAAAAAAAAAAAAGAATAAGAATGCGGAAGTGAAAGTGAAAGAGGAGATTATTCTCTTCAAGACTATGTTTGTGAAAATGTTATGCTTTTGTTTCCTTTTTTGTCTCTCTCTCTGCCTACACTGGAAGATATTACTGTTTATCTTTCTCTATGGCTAGAAAACAGAATAAAATAATCAACTGAAAGTTTTGAATCAGATTAAGATACAGAGCAACGTTGCACTTAAGATTTACCACTCAAAAAAATTATTAATGATGTAATATGGCTCTGTGCTACCGCGGCTTGACTAAGATCTCAAGTTCGATTCCTAGAGGCATATTCTTTCTGTTAATAAACCAAGTAAAACTGCAACTGCATATGGATATTTGGAGGTACGTTTTATTCTGTGATTTGATTAAGATGACTTGTACTGTACTGCATTATTATTCACATCATAGCCTCATTCTCATTCACATCAAATTAAATACTGCATGCTCTCTACCCTGACTAGGGTCCATAGATCATGAATAAAACAATAATTATGGGACAATCACCAAGTTCTACACTGTCGGTTATTTTCTAAACAGGTGAAATTATCAAATGTAATTTATTCAGGTTCAAGTATTGCCAGTGATATTATTTAACAAGCTATTGCTTATAATAGTTTTAGTCAATAGTTTAACTGTCAATTTCTGAAGCAATCTGATTCTGTGTATGTTTACAAGCATTGCAGCAGCCTTGATCGCAGCAGCATTTTTAATTCCTCAGGAAATATTTTCTTTAAATCAGATCAATGGTACAATACAGCCTCGAACATACACAAAAAGAAACTCACTATATACAACTGCACTCAGAACTAACATATAACAAATCTCTCTACCAAATCTCTCTTGTTTAAATAATATTTTTTTGTTATTTAATTTGCATTTAATTTTTTGCTTTATTTATGGCTTGATTTACCAAATTATAACGTCCCCAAAAATGATTCTGTATAATAGAGTGCATGCACACAGTCTATATGACTGGAACACATTTTGCAGAGATGTTCTCATGTGTTGCCAAGAATTTGACTGGATTTCAAAAACAAAATAAGTATTAAAAGCACCACATTTCTGTACTTAACCCTGGTTGTTTTGGAACGCTAAACAATAAAAAGCTGATTCAAAGACATGGACAAGTACATTGAATCCCTCCTGCTCAAAAATCCAGGGATTGTAGAAGAAACTTTCTCCTAAGGGGATGGAGGAGGAGACCAATTGGCACTTCAAATTAACACTGAAACATCTAAAACTATGCTTTCATCTTAGTGTTTTCTCTTCTCCAAGTGGAGACAGTCCTAAATGGTTTTGATGGCCCAACAGAAGAGGGATTTTAAAAGATTTACGTGATGGAGACAAGATTCAAACACACAGGCTTGGTAGATCTATCTTTAGGTCAGGTTTAAAATAAAATCCCCAAAAACACATCACACAAGCAGCAATGAACCATACATCACAGGGTGGTGAGAAACAAAGTATGGAGGTTATACAGTCTAAAGAGGGAACTGATGCTATTTAAGAATGCGACTGTTGGTTGAGGATTGGTTACAACTGAATCATAATACAGACACCTCAAAAACCGCTTGTGGTTAAAAAGCAATGCATATTAATAACTATAATTTGCTTTTACTAGATTTAAAAAGCAGAAAAACAGGATCAAATTGCCCCATATATTCTTAGAGGTGCTCCTGAACTGGTCAACAGAGGACCTGCAGAGAATGGGAGAAGTCACTACCAGAAAGCAGGCCATGGGAATTTATGGGTTATTAGATTGTACATACTGTATATACAGTGGATCTATGGCTAGACAAAATTAGTCAACAATGGCAAAACCAGGTAGAATGTGTGTATTTTAATAAGGCAGTTTTCTTTTTCTTAAAAAAAAAAAAAAGCATTTCAGGAGATGACAATTACCATTTGTTAACCATGGCATTTTTATGTTTAAAACTGAAGCACAAGTGGCTCTAAAAAAAAAGACCATTTGCTAAATACCTTTAAATGTAAATGTAATGTAATTTAACACATCATTAAAGGGACGGCTTTAAGTACATTTCTTAATACCCAAAATGACACTAGTCTAATACCTTAATTATTTTATGATTACAAAATGACGGCATACTGTGTAAAATGTCCCTTAGTAAGGAATAGTGAACATACAAACAAGGAAAATTATATGTTCACCCTAAATAAAGAGAGTTTGTAATTTTCCAAATTCTTTTATTTTATTTATCCTATCCCCACAGTTTTATATCTACATCTGTCACATCCTAAGCACAACCTAAACTAAGGAGAAGAACCTGCCGATGGGCATTTTGGTCATTTTGTCTATTCAAGTACTCTGACTAATTACTCTAGTACTCAAGGGGCAATTACATGTTCCTAACTGTATATATAATAACATGTCTGGTGCATTGCGTCTGGTTGTCCCAGTGCATCGTCTATTCATTGTTATAGGCTGTAATAAAATAGTATGTTACAAAATGTACAAAAGATTGCATAATCAAAATATAATGCATCTGCCCAACTCTGAAAGAACGTGCACAATGCGTGTCTGTCTGATCTTCCTTCAGTTTACCGTAGTGATCTTTGTAAGGGCACACCAGTTTTTTAGTGACTGTCTGAACAGTATATTTTCCAATAACAGGAGATGCCATAACCATTGCGTTTTAATATGCGTGTTAAGTTGAAGATCAGTTTTGAAGATGCTGCATGGTGTTCCATTTAACTGCGCTCTCTCTAGCTTTTTGAAACAATCGCCTGCTGTATACTGCCACATGCGCCTGGATCATCGTTTTCATGATCGATCATTGCTGCCAAGTCCGAGTACCTGAGTCTTCCAGTACTCGTGCCCATCCCTAAAAAGGCAGAATGTTAGCCTCAGTCACCATTCACTTTCATTGCATGTTTTTACAAACAATGGAAGTGAATGGTGACTGAGGTTGTCAGTCGCTAACATTCTGTTTTGCTCTCCTTTTGTGTTCCACAGATAAATTAAGCCATATGACTTTAGAACAACATGAGGGTGAGTAGATGATGACATAATGTTCATTTTTGAGTGAACTGTCCCTTTAAAAGAATACTGCTATATTAAAAATAAATACATGTTCTCCAAAATAACCTTAAATACTCTAAAAATACATATTTACTTAACATGCATGTAACTGTATTCTGAAGCACTATTCTTTTTCTCAGTCATAAAAAGAGCTATTTTGTTTCAAAAGAATTTAAATGTTTTAAGTGCCACAATGAAAAAGCTGATTATTTAAAATAATCGAATAATCTGGAAATAAAATGAGGGTTATGTTACAAAAAAATATATCAGTCAAAGCAAGCATTGACTGTACTTGCAGTAAAAGTATCTACAGTTTATCCACATCTTAAAATTGAAAATGTCTTCAAACCAACTTGCGGCAACTAAAAATGACAAGAAAAGGGTCAGCTAAAAATGTAGATACATATGAATAAATTACTCAGTATCCAACTGAAACTGATTTGCACTTAAATGGCTAATTGTGAATGAAATCATTATAATATTTAAATGTTAAGGCATGTCTGAATTTTTTATTTAAACTCACAATTTAATGACAATGAATACGTTAGAAGCATCTAAACTGAGTGTGAGCAAAAAGATGTATTTGAAAAAAGACATTTAAGCAAGAAGCTTGCAGAAAACCAGTAGCTGTGCACATGCTCAGGTTTGATTTATGCGCTTTCAAAAGCTCAGGTCTTCAGACATATCAAACATTCCTCAAACACTGAGGCCATATTAACTACAATGCAACAGGTCTTGTGACATGCCTGCAGCTTGAGATTAGTCAGTCTGACTTCCTCAATCATCTTAGATGTGCTTCTGTTGTGCAGTGAGCGGATAAAAATGAAGTGATTGTCTCTGAATTTCTCCAGTGTGGGTATCATATCTGCTGTATCCAAAAAAATATCATGATGAATCTTTGAGAACATCAGCCTCACAGGAGCTGATAAAGCTTGGAAATGTCAGCCTTACATGAAAAAAACTCAATGATGACTTATCTATCATGACATTTCTTGTTAATTTCCAAATCAAAATGAAGCTGAAATTGCTCTTCTCTTTCTTGACATTTACCATTTTTGGTATGTAAAAGATTTTGAATATTTTTTGAACATCTGTTGAATGCAATGTCTTCGGGCCTTGAAAAAAAGGTCAAATTACTGTCCTCACAGAAATCTGAATCCAGTAAACATGCTGTTATGGAGTAATACAACTTTGACAGGGCTTCTAAAACCATCAAACAATCTGCTGCTTGTTACCCTTGTACTGTATTCCTATTCGGCCCTCAACAACAAGTGAAAAGCTGAAATATTTATTTTGCGGAATAACTATTTCAGGTACTGACAGTTGAGGTCAAGAGGGTTGCAAAACGAATGAATGAAAATGTTGCATGAGTCAGAGCATCGTGTCAACTCAGCTTGTAACATTCAAGAGAAGGCAATATGATGAGCAGGATGAAGAATCCGATTTGTCCCTGACACCACATTGTGATTAATTAACTTGTAAGGGCATTCGAGCTGACAAGCAACGACTGAATGAGACAGTTGCAACATCTATTCACTATGAAACACCCCATGGCATTGGTTCTTGTCAAATAAAGGAGCCCAGTGGGATGTTTGCTTTAAGATTGCTTAATAGGCATGCATTTTCACTTTTTAATTGTACAGCAAAGATGTAAACAGCTTCTATCAACACAACAGAGAAAAAAGGAGCTGACTGGCTTTTGGCTAATACAAAAGGTGCATTATATGGAATTTCCAAACTTTGTCAAGGCACTATTTAGCAAAAGTAAACATGGGTCTAAAAAACACTCAACAACACCAATTTTGATTCCTTTGATTCCGAAATAACACTATTGTAGCTTAGTGTGAATTTACACTATGGGTTTTCACGCTAGAGTGTGAGTTTGAAGAATTTGGTTGGTGTGAAAGCACGATTCTCCAAACTTGGGTGTGCACCATAGAACCAAGTTGCCTGAAAAGCTGGTTTGGGTAATTTATCTGTCCCAAATCGTGGTTGTGAACCACTATTGATGATGTATAATTTGCATCTTTGCATGCTCCGTGTCGCAAATGTTATAGCATAGTGCATTTCTAATAGCCGCACGTCTCTGAATTGACTCTAATTGGTTAGCAGTTTGCATTCTTTGTATTTTTTCAAATGCATCCCTAGCATACAAACACAAGATTAATTCTGTGTGTGAAAAGTTTTTGTGGTAAATCCAAATCTAGTTCATTTGTATTCCTGCTTAGAAATGTCATCTGGGAAAAAAAAAAAAAAGAGCATGATGCAGAAGACATTTTTTGCTCTGCCACATCAGTGAAATAGACTGTTAATTTGTCAATCACACAAACTACAACAAAAAGGGCCTATGGTTTCAATTTGTACCATACTAAAGAGTTTTGCAAGTTCATTATATGCCGCACCCTCTTCCTCTTTTCCCTACATGTGAGTAAACATGAGGTGTGTGTTTCCAAGCCTTTAATAATAAACAAATAGATTTCAGTTCTAATTTTGTGAAATTATTCATATGTCATCATCTCTGACAAGGATGAAATACAAAACAATTCCTAGTTTGTAGCCTAGTCTTTCTCACTTTAATGAAAATAGAAAAATGGTCCATTCAGACTTTTATATTTTCAAAAGTTTCTCTCTGAAGATAAACCATGAACCCCCCATACAGTATCATTCCTCAGTCACAAGGGCTTCTATGCTTGGATATCTGTATACTATGTATATGTATACTATGTATATGTAAAGAAATATGAAAATAATTTTAAATAGAAAAAACAAAAATAATAAATAATATATATATATATATATATATATATATATATATATATATATATATATATATACACACACACACACACACACATTCATTATGATTCAAAATGTACAGATCATCTTATAACATTCATATCCAACTGCACTCAATTGATAAACTCTATAAATGCTGTTTTGTAAAGACTATTTAGGATTTTGTTTTCTCTTCTTTTTTTGTAAATTCAAAAAAATTAGCAATGTGCAAATGTGATTGAATATTGTGATAAATATCGATATCGAATTATATGAAAAAGTATCGTGATAATATTTTTTGCCATATCGCCTATGCGCTATAGGTCCTCATGGTGGCATAGTGACTCGCTTCAATCCGGGTGGTGGAGGACGAATCTCAGATGCCTCTGCATTTGAAATCCACCCATCTTATCACGTGGCTTGTTGAGTGCGTTACCGCAGAGACCTAACACATGTGGAGGCTTCACACTATTCTCCGTAGTATCCACACACAACTCACCACTCACCTCAGTAGACGGATACAGAGTATCTAATATGTATAATTATAGTCATATATAATTAAAATAATATATTATAGACTAAAAGCACACCTGTAAAATCTTCTTTTCTCTTTACATCATTATAACACTCCTAAAATTAACCTCATACATTCCCTTCTAAAGGGACTTTGTTCCCTTCTCACTCAAAGTGCTCACGCTTGTTAAAGAGTGGAGTGCTGTCATAGCAACCATGATGAGTTCTGTTTCCGTTTGTCCTACGAATGCCGTCTTGTTTAAATGAGGCTTGTTTAAAGGAGGACACTCTGTATACTGCTGCCTTCAACGGACGCGTCCTACCTAGCATGCAGCCTTCCAAACGAGACACAGTGGCAGAGTGCTAGATGGCGCAGTAGAGAGTGTAATCGACCTTGAATTCACGTTCGCCAAGTAGACTGCTGTCAAGCTATATAGTGAAAAAGGAGTTACATTTTGGTCTGTTCTCACCCAGAACCAATTGGATCACTTCTGGAGTCATGGATTAAACCACTGACCTCATACAAATTACTTTTATGATGTCTTTATGTAATATTTGGACCTTCAGAGTTCTGGTCACCATTCACTTGCAATGAATGAATTGAATTCAATGATGAGAGTTTTCTTTTTTGGGTGAACTATTCCTTTTAGACATATGTCATGTGGAATGGAGGAACTATTTGTAATTATAAGTATTTGCCAATGGGGTAAGATTGGACTGTCAGTCTTGGACAAGAAATAGAGACCAGGGCATACACATTGAATGAAAGAAAAAAATATAAGGAAACATTCAAATCTCTTGTTCCCTGCTCAAAATACTCTAGGTCAGCATGGAGGTGAGAGATGGGCAGGAGTTGAAATTAGGTCCTCTGGCCATGAGCCAAGAATCCCTAAGGGGCACTGCAAGCACGTGGGCAAAAAACTAATATAGTTTTGTTTTGAAAAAATTCCCAGGGTGATCCAGTAAACAGTAATCAGATTCTGCCAACGTGCTTAATCTTTTATCATATAGAGGTCCTTCAAACTTTATAGCAACACATTTAAATATTCTTCTCCATAAAAGAGGTTCTGATTTTTGTTGTGATCAGCCAAAATAAATTTGACAAGTGAATGCTGTACACTGTACAATGTTGTAACCTGCAATTGAGCAGGACTATTTTATTTCTGAAGCTATTTCTACCTGATCCTGAACCCTTAAAAAAACTGTTGGTGTAAACTTATTTATTTAGGTTGGTCCAGGGATGTTTAATAATATTTAAGACTTGAGTATAATAAAAAAAAATTGTATATATATATATATATATATATATATATATATATATATATATATATATATATATATAAATAATAATAATAATATATATATATATATATACAAAAAAAAAATAAAAAATAATATATACATATATATATATATATATATATATATATATATATATATATATATATATATATATATATATATATATATATGTGTATATATATATATATTTTTATTTTTTTTTTTTTTTGTGTATATTGTGGTCATTGGTTAATACCCCAACTTACAATATAACAAGGTGGAGCTTTAACAATGAATAATTTCAATTACACCTGAAGGAGTATTTTAAATATTTTATATCAGTTTGGTATATATAATGCATTCCATCTAAACTTTAATAGAACAATAATCTTTTTTCTTCTTTCTTTTGAAAGTGGCCTTTGCAAATCTTGATGGTAAAAGTTACTGTAATGCTTATTTGAGATAGCAATTCTAACTTCACATTCTGGCACAATGGCATTAAAGAGAAACTTACAGGCAATGTCAAGTTTTAGTGAAGTCAAATATAAATAATAATAAATCTCAATCAGTATTTGGTGTAACGCATTACTGTAATTAATGCGTTACACCAAACTCTTCATTTTTTAGTAATTATATTACAGTTACTTAAATGCATTGGCAATTTGCCTGCACACGTGAGCTCGTGCCACAATGTTGAGAAATTGCTCCAGTGAAAAGATGTCAAAGATACCAGTGGCTGTTATACTAAATGGAAATATCCCCATTACTACGAGTTTATGACAAATGCAGATAAGAAGACAAACACAGATCCGAAGCACAAGTAAACTAAAGCACTTGACATGGCAACATAGATATACTCTTTTGAGAGAATGCAGGGGCTGTTCACACCGAACATGTTTTTTTGCACATGTCTACACTGTGTTTAATTTATTTTCTGATGTAATCACATGCTAGATGAACGTATTTGAATGCTGCAGCGCATCTTGCTGTTTCTTTAGAGTCTCACGCAAGACCAATAGATTTTAAAGCCGTGTCAAGTTAAAAAGAGCTTCAATATTTAAGAAAGACACCTGTGTTCTGTTTCATTTGTTGCGTTTAGCTGTTTTTAGGGTTTAATAGAAAATATTTCCTGTCTAACACTCATCTCAGATCTCTGATTCAAATCTCATCAAAAGCATCTTCACATACAGCAAGAAACAAAGCTACTCATATATCTGTTGATTAGTCCAAATCAGCCATGATTACAACTTTGTACCATAAACAGTTTTCTTCTTCCTAGGAACAAGATACACGACACACACAGTATAGCAGACCAGGCTAAGGGTCAATCCAGATAAAACACAATGGAATGGATCTATAGGGAGGAGTCTCCTGTAGATACCATGATACACAAACTAACATGTATAAACAATGAAGTCACATTGAGTTCCATCTTAAAGGAATAGTTCACCCAAAAATGAAAATTCTATAATCATTTACACACTCATGACATCCAACACGTGTATAACTTCCTTTTTTTCTGCAGAACACAAATTAAGATTTTTAGTAGAATATTTCAGCTCTTTAGCTACATACAGTGCAAGTGAATGGGAACCAAATTCTTCAGAAGCGATATGATATGTGTGGTCCTTTTTGACTATAAAGTCTCCTCCCTGCCCCTTAGGTTGAAATATACACGAAGAATATCCACTTGAACATGGCCATGGGTCCAAGTGGGTTTCTTAGACTGTCTGTGACCACTTTTGATTTGACAGTTTTCTCTTGCTTAATATATGATAAATGCAAACAGTTGGGCAGGACAAAAAGAGGAAGAGGAACACACGAAAAACATTGTTCTTAAAGGTACACTGCATAATTCTGGGCTCTATCAACATCAGTGGTTGAAACATAAAATTGCAATTTACTTGCAGAGGAACACAGCTGAGTTTGGAATGGCATACTAGTATGCTACTCTTACATTTTATGACATATGAAGGAATGGCAGAAATTGCTATTCCAAACTATTTCAGCTTTCGCACTGCTCTTCAGGGTGGATAAATGTGATGGTTTAGGGTATTTGCATTTATGCATTTGGCAGACGCTTTTATCCAAAGCAACTTACAGTGCAATTATTACAGGTACAATCCCCCCAGAACAACCTGGAGTTAAGTGCCTTGCTCAAGGGCACAATGGTGGTGGCCATGGGGTTCGAACCAATGACCTTCTGATTATCAGCCCTGTGCTTTTAGCCACTATGCCACCACCACTCCAAGTATATCTGGTGTCACTGATAAGAAGAAAATCATTAAAGAAATGTATCCGAAAAAGTAAGTTGCGTTAACCTTGTGCAACCTCACGTCGTCATGTGTGTGAATTATGTGTTGTCTTTGCTATTTGCTATGCATAATTTAATTTAATTTAAATTGACTGATCTCAGTTCAGGACACTCTGGGCTGACAGTGAAGAGTTAAACTTTCGATGCACTGAGTCATGTGACAAAACAACATGGTGCCGAACACAGCAGAGTTTGTCGTTTGAGAAAACACCAACAAAATTATATTTGGTAAGAGACCTCATCTCGTTTTTACACTGAAACCAGTTTGAGTCAAAAGACTAGAGTCTCTAGGTTCATTCGATAGGCCATTTGTAAAATTTCATTTCACGTCAACAGCACTTCCAGCTTCAACCACAGGTGGCAGCAGTTTGAATTTCAGTAAGTATAGACTGATTTCAGCATCAGAACATTTTACCTCCTGTTGCTGGATTCTCATTCTGATCAGTCTGGCTAAAGTTAAATGTTTCATTGTCCCTCCCATATTATGTAAAATATACCAACCCCAACCTGGTGCAAATAATGTCAGATGTTATGTGCACCCTGGTGCAAATAATGATATTTACATCCAGTACAAATAGCGGCAAAATTATTTTCACCCCAACCCTGGTACAAATAATGGTAGATACTATTTGCACCCATATTTAAATACAAACATACAGTATGGGCGTCACTGCATTGTGTTTATTGGGTTTATTTAGAGTCCCACAGACAAACTACATTAACAAATGTAATTCTCAAAGTGTGGGGTGTGCTCCGTAGTTTTTCTTGTTTCAAAGGGGGGCATGATCCTAAAAAATTGAGAACCACTGCCTACCTTTAACCTCACCTTAGAAAAATAACCTTAGTTTTACTACAGTAACCATGGTTTCACTTGGGAACGAGTCCGATTGACAGACCCCGCTTCTGGAATAAACCTTTCTCTGCACTCCTCGACATTCACCGTGACCAAATTACTACGATGAAATCAACATTTATATTCATTTTGATCAAATATTTTTAGTATTTAAGGAAATATTAAGAGTGGAAACAGGAATTCAGATGAGGAAAAAAGTGGGACAAAACGCGGATTTGAACAGCGGTCGCTATAGCAACACTACACAATCACACACCGTCTTTACACTCCACGTCACTGCAGCGACATCTGTTGTTTAGTTTGTCGTTTATTTCTGTGATTCCACCAGGCTATTAGGGTGCAAATAGCTGCCCTGTGTGGCAGATGCTATTTACACCAGGGTGTTAATACAGTAGACACTCCGTACATTATGTGTGTAATAGATTTAAAATTAGATACAGCACTTTCTTGCAAGACATGGGCTTGCTGTTGGGTCCAATATGTTTTTTCGCAAAGCCTGCATTCCATTGGATAATGCTTACAAAATGTGTGCTGAAATGTGTCACAAATTGTGAAGGTTAGGCTGTAATGGAATCAGAATCAGATGCCACGAGGCAGCTTTATGTCCTGAAGTGGCGCTTGTTCACGAAATGGTGTTCTTCCTGAGCCGAAGACCCCAGAGATGCACAGTCGGGTCAGTGCTTTCCTTCCTGCAGGAGAGGCTGAAGGGTCGGCTGTCCCCCTCCACCTTGAAGGTATATGTAGGTATATGTATATGAAGGTATAGCAGCTCACTATGACGCAGTGGATGGTAAGTCCCTAGGGAAGCACGACCTGATCATCAGGTTCCTCAGAGGCGCCCAGAAGCTGAATCCTTCCAGGTCATTGCCCTGCCATACCAGCCCCAGGCCATGCATGCCCCTTTGGGTATACGAGCATACTCTACTAGGAGCGTGGCATCCTTGTGGGTAGTGGCCCATGGCACTTCTCTAGTAGATATCTGCAGAGCAGCGGGCTAGGCTACACCCAATACCTTGCAAGATTTTACAATGTCCAGGTTGAGCCGGTTTCGTCCTGTGTTTTGTCAGGTACGAACAGGTAGAGTTTGGTAATACGGAACAACTGGCCGGGTGTATTGCTTGCATAAAGCGCCCTTGCCCTCCCCTGAGGTGAAAGCTTGTGCTTTTACCCCCAGTTGAGTTCATGAAGTCGTGGACCCTGGATGTCCGTCCTCCCTAGCCCTGTGGCTCGTGAATTCGTCCTATACTAATATGCCCTGTACTGGGATAGGTGCTCCACAGGTGTTGATTACTCAGGTAACCCCCTGTGATGTATTTTCCGTGGTATGGTCTCCTTGTCCACAAACCCGTGTCTCCCTAGGGCAGATCCCTCTCTGCTCTGGCCACCATGTTTGTAGAGCTCCTCCCCTTTGAGGGAGGACCTACCACCGCGCCCCTTCCATGTGTGACTGGTGAGAACACATTTCGTATTGCCACATGTTGACCTCCCCTTTTGGGGAGGATGTGGTCTCCGTGGGGTCTTTTTCCCCTGAAAGAATAGGAACGAAAAAGAACACCTTCCCAATCCGTATAAGTGTTAGATGGCCCCAGCTGGATCTAATACTCTGTGGAGAGAAAACATAGAGAGAAAAGCCTGCTCCCATGCTAGTTACGTCGCTTCCCCCCCCTCAGGGATGTGGGGAACTACAAGACGTCTTTTTGGGGCGTTGGGGGAGGTTAGGTGCAGACTTATGCACCTGCTATTATGCATGCAGCAGCTTGCTTGCACCTGCATCAGCAGTTCACGTAACATGGTTCAGTTTTTCTATAGGGACCCTAGTGTCTCTACATCGACATAACGTCGAGTGAGTTACAGAAGGGGAACGTCTTGGTTACTGTCGTAACCTCCGTTCCCTGATGGAGGGAACGAGACGTTGTGTCCCTCTTGCAACAACGCTGTACTAGCCGCTGAAATGGTCGGACCTTGTCTCAGCTCCTCAGCACAAAACCTGAATGAGAGTGGGCATTCCTTCTTGTATACCCGTATGTCTGGGGGAGTGGCATGCAAATTCCACTCTACAATTCTCATTGGCCTTTTCTCAAAAGTATAGAGGTGTTCGGGTTCCCAAGAGTGACACCTAGTGTCACTACATCGACACAACGTCTCGTTCCCTCCATCAGGGAACGGAGGTTACGACAGTAACCAAGATGATCACTAAACTGTTTCTTCACACAATCTGTGAGACTCCTCCATGCTGTCAGAACAAGCCATTCTTTAGAGATTACCAATACACTAAATACAAAAGACCTTGACTTTGCACCTTAAAATAGACCTACAATCCACATTTAGATTTTGTTTGTTTGTTTATTTCTTTCTTTCTTTCTTTAAATGTATGCAATGTAATTGCAATTTTACAATGGCATATGGCACATATTTTTTGTATGATTAATGGGTGGGATTAAGGAGTGGCAACGAATTAAGCAGAGATCAGTAAAAACTTAAATGAATAACTGCAAAATCCATACAACCTTCTGTTGTTTTGCTCTGTTTGACTTGTCTTGCAGAATACAAAATAATCTCTGTAACATCTTCCTTCCTCCTGTAATTTGGTCAAATTAGCTTCTGCTTTACTGACAGATGTCAACTGTAATATTTTAACATGAATGAAAAAAAAGTTTAATTGTTTATGTATCAGTTTAAGTAATTATTTTAGTCTAGAGCACTGCATAATGCTGTAAACCCTGTTATCCTGCACAAATGACGATTTAAACGACTCAACAGCTGAAATATTACTCACCTTTTAACAGAAGAATTGATGTAAGTGCTTTTATAAAATTATAAGCTTCACATTTCTACCTTTTTAACCCTCCAAAATTGCCCACATTCACTTTCATTTTAAGTGTCTCACTGTAACCTTTAATTTAGCTTTTTTTAAAGAAAAGGAGGGATGAGTCAAAGTTATTTACTGTCTCCCTTAAAATGTCACCCTTTACTTGTCTTTTTAATAAAAACATTAGAAATGGAAAAGCCTAAAACATTAAAGAACAATATACATATAATACAATTAAAATAAACAAACAATGTAAAATCACAGTAAGATGTTTGTAGTTTTTAAACAAATGGCAAAGTGCAATACTGCTGATAGTCAACAGCACAAACACAGTACGTAGCTGCGTTAGAACATATTATACTTAAGTGCAAATTACTAAAAGACCTGTAAATACATGGTTCATTACTGATGAAACAGCTCCCATTAACATGCTCTATTTTACTGCAAACTTATTAACATTGTACATTAAATGCAAACCAGCTATAATGTAAACTTGTTGGCAGTTTCTGAACATGCAATACAGTAAGATACTCTCTCACAAACCTGTACCAAAACCAACCATACACGTGTTGTTGTTACAGGAATGTTTCGGGTTCGACAAGTTAAGCTCGTGACAGTATTTGTAGCACAATGATCATTGCATTCCATAGAAAATATTTTCTCATTTATAATTTCTCTTTTTTTTTTAAGCAAAAAAATTTGGTTACAAAGATGCAATTAGCTATGCTAAATTTTATTTTGTTAAATATTTTTGTTTATAAATATACACATAGAAAGACAAATAGTCATTGAAAGGCAATGACTATATCATTATTTTTCAATAATACAACTGACAACTTTCTCTTAATTAAATCCCTAACGTTTCCTCAGAGAGCAAGAAATATGAATGGTTAAAGAGAATTGCATAATATTGTGGGTGGCATTAACATTTCAAACAATCATGGCATACTTGAAGGATGACACTGCTGCAATCCAACCTATTGCTGCTAAGCCAAAGTATTTTTAAATAGAAGACTTTTGAAATTTGCAGTCAGTTGTTGAGTGACAGTTATTTACTAGCACATATGATAAATGGTTATAAGGCAATGATTGACAATAAGGAAAAATAGGACTGTCTGCTTTTTCAGTTTTCAACCAACGAGAGACAGGACTCTGATCATGGAATGTATGTTTCATTACGATGGGTCTGGCTTGAATAAAAGAGAATTTACAGTGCATTTAATGTGTGAGTTATTTCTACTGAAAGCAGGGCCGGCACTGTAGCTATAGGCAGAGTAGCCATTAGACTTTATTCACACTAGCGCAATCTTTTTTTTTTTATGGGAATGACAATGAGTCTGTGAGGGATAGACTTACCATCTCTTCAATGGCACTAACAGTATAAAGCTGTAAAAAGCTCCTAGATAACATTTGACTGGAGTTATTTGTATACTGAATGTTCTTGAACAGATATTTTATCAATGTATTGTCCATGGAACAATCCAAAAACACTTTAAACTGCAGTACAGCCCATTGAAGAGACTGTAAGTCTATCCCTCACGTCCTCGTTGTCATTCCCATTAAAACTCAAATATGGCGCTAGCATGAATGAGCTCTATTGCCTAGCTTCTATTGAAAGAAGGCTATGAGGCTCTAGCTATAGGCAGAATAGCCAATTGCCAAGGGCTTTTCACATTGCTGGGGGGGCCTTCAAAAGACAAGTGAACTTGGTGATTAGCCAGATCTTTGCTTCATTTCTAGTGCTTGGAAAATCCACAAATGCAGAGGCGCTGCAATAGGGCAGGCAAGGCAGGCAATTGCCTGGGGCCCCGCATTTTGAGGGGGCCCCCGAGGGCCGATCATTTAAACAATCAGAAATGTTCATATTAATATAACACGCAGTGACGCCGCAACACCTCCGCATCCCCTTAGTGGGCCCCCTCTCTCGCAAGGCTGCGTATGCTTTTGCTGCTTCTGGCCTTTTTCAAACTGTCGCAGCGCTTACTCAGCGTTCTGTCTTTCTTTTACTGTCTGTACCCGAAAATGCATGAATTCGTGTATTAAAAATGAAGAGGACATATCCATCTGGCAGCCAGAAGCGGAAAAAAAAACAAGATGATGGGGAAAAGAGAAAACATGACTGCGGTAAGTGATGGAGAATGAGATGATGATGATTAACTTAATTGACTTAACATTTACGTTAAGGATAATTAATGACAAACAAATCGTTTAGATCGTTCAATTCACATTTATTTTTCTCAGTAGTAACGTTACATATCGTTTTAAAGCACCTTTACATAAAATACATGTAAGTTATCTTGAGTGATCTGTTATCAGAGGTGACTGTTAAGTAATGGTAGCTATTTTAAGAAATGTACAAAACAAATCACACAATCCACGTTGTTAATTTCAGTTTAGTTTCACTTAAGATTAAATACAAGTAACGTTAATATGTTACTGAAAAACTGTTTAGCTAGGGGGTTGCACTTAGCAACAGCATGTAAAGTGTTAGACGGTATTAATGCTGGCTGAAATAGAATACCGTTAAAGGATTAACGTTAGTTCACCTCAAAATGAAACTTTCCTACTAATTTACCCCAATGCCATCCAAGATATCCATGTCTTTTTTTCCTCAGTGGAAGAGAATTTTTTTTTTTTTGAGGAAAACATTTCTGGATTTTTCTTCGAATAATGGACTTCAATGACAACCAACGTTTTTAAGTCCAAATCAATGCCGTTTCAAAGGTCTTTGAAGTGCTTCAACGGGCTGTGTACGATCGCATCTGAGGAAGAGGGTGTTATCTAGCGAAACGATAGGTCATTTTCTAAAAAAATAATATACTTTTTAACTACAACTGTTCGGATTGAGCTGATCTGCAACGCGCCGGGAACTACGTCATCACGTTGAAAGGTCACGCTCGATGTCGCCGGCGCCGCCGCCCCACTGTTTACAAAAGGGACCGTGCGAAGGAGGATTGTTCAAACTGTATTGTATGTTGAATGACATATTTATGTCTTTGTGTCATATTATTGTTTAAAATGGTCCGTGGGGCGGTACTTCCGACGGCGCCGGCGACATCGAGCGAAAGTATACAATTTTTTTAGAAAATTAATTTTGCCTGGGGCCCCCACTCAATGTTGGTTCGCCTCTGCACAAATGACACCTACTATCAGTATTATGAGTCATGATGTCTACTTTGTTATCGATAAATCTCGAGAGCTCAAACTCTAGAGCATGCTCATGGTTGTGTTTTCTGGGACAAGGAAAGTTCCCTCTGCACTGGGTGTGCAACCACGCTCAAGAGGCAGGAAACACAATTTGATGCACTGTGCACAAAAAACAAGAGCAGTAGAAACTGAGATGCGATCAAATAAAAAGTGAAATATAACTGTTTGCATGCAATTCTGTGAGAATCTAGAAAGCTTAAAGATATATAGTGAGCTTTTGACTCAAAAACATTTAATTCAGTGTGTTTCTTGAATTCATATATATATATATATATATATATATATATATATATATATATGAATTCAATAAATGTATGTGTCCAGGTGTACCTAGGAGAACTGGGGCTGTTTTGAAGGCAAATGTGGTCACACCGTTTATAAATTTTGCTTTTTTATGTTTACCGGACTTTGTATGACATTAAGTGATAAATTATTTTTTAAGATATCTTCACTTTGCAACATTTTTCACAAGTGCCTAAAACTTTTGCACAGTACTGTGTGTATACTGTATCTTCTACAGTACAGCAAAACGTTTTCCTAAAAATGTATGTCCACATATGTGTACATTAGGGTTACACGGTACATCGTTAATAACTAGGGCTGCACCTAACGTTACATTTTTTATCGATTAATTTAACGATTATTTTTCCAATTAGTCGATTAATCTAACGGCTAATTTGCCGATTTTTCTAATGCTTTTTTATTATTATTTCTTGATTAATATAACAATTAATTAACCCAAAATAAATATATAAAACTTGTTTCATTAATATTTCAATGTTTTAATCAATTATCTTCTCTTAAAGGGGTCATATAATGGTACATGCACTTTTTCAAGTTGATTGTACTGAAATGTGTGTTGGCTGTGCCAACCAGTGTTTTTGTTTTAATCTCCTTATATATTTTCCCCTGCCTCAAATCGAGCCGTTCGACCGTGTGACGTCACACGGTCGGACGCCCCTCCCAGGATTGTTGATTGACAGCAGTGTTTCAACACAGACCCGCCCTCGCTCGTGAGCGAGCTGTCAATCATAGTCCGTCATCATTGTTGATACACTGGAGCAGAATGGCGCCTAAGCGATTGTGGTGTTCTGTTCTTCGGTGTAATAACGAACACAGCAGTCATTTTGATGTTCCTAAATCTGAACCGCTGAAGACGCAGTGGCTGAGTTTTGTTCACGATGGGAATATTCCCCACGAGCAACGTCAATGCGTTCATGTATGCGCTAATCATTTTTCACCAGACTGCTTTATAAACGAGGGTCAGTATAAAGCTGGTTTTGCTAAGAAGCTGCTGCTGAAAAAAGATTCGGTACCAACTATTTATATTCCCTCTGCACCTCCAGAAGAAGTAAGTGTAACGTTTTATTAACCTTTATATTAATCTTTGCAAATCGCTTGCACGCTTCACAATGAATGTGGCTAATGTTTACACTCTGGGTACATTACGGCATGTTTTCCATAACGTTATGACGTTCTCAATATAATTCATAATCCCACGTTTATAATGAACAACGCGTTATGGTTATTGTGTTATTAAAAACTGTGTACGCAGGTGTTACAGTTAACATGGTAACACTAAGTTACACCTGGTTTACTTGTTTGTTACTGATTAAGAAGTAATGTCAAAAAACAGTTATAACTGCATGAAGATGAATGGTAACACAATACTGGCAAAATACTGTTAACATCTTGCAAATGCATATGATTCAAGACTATTAATACTCTAATTGATGTTATCTGATCACTAATTTTTGCTTTCCTATAGGCAATGGAGAGGCGGGGTGACTAAAGCTCATTATCATTTAAAGTCATATGCTCTGAAACGGCGTGCTGAAAACGGAGCTGTTTTTGAGCAGGTAAAATTAGTGTTTTCTTAAAATACTAATGAGAATTTGTAATAAAAGTACATTACAAAGTTTTAATTTAGACCCTAAAGATTCATATTAACTTGTACAAAAATGGCATTATATGACCCCTTTAAACACAAACAAATGTACAAGAAACAAAGTGTGCACTGCAGGGCATTATTCTGCAACAAAAATAACTGGTAATCTCCATTTTACGGTGAAACATTAATTTTATGAAAGTGACTTGAATTTTACATTTGTTTCATTTATTTTGTTGTTGGATAGCTAAATTTAGATTACTTTAATTTTATTTTGGAGAGATTTTAAGAAAGACCGTGTTCAATTTGAGTAAAAGGAAAGTGATATACATTTAGCAATCCAACAACAAAATAAATTAAACAAAATGTAAAATTCAAGTCACTTTCATGGGGAATATCAAAACATTGGGCAACCCAAGTCTGTTTTAGGTGTTTCACGAATATGATGATTAATTACCATACAAACTGACTATTTGTGCTTCATTTATACAAATTTATCTTTGGTCATATAATAAAATAAGGGTATATGATTTCCTTTTCAGGCTTAAAAACAAATGAATTACAGTCAAATAAAATTATAAAATAATTAAAATGACATTTTAATTATCAAAATATGTATAAATAACTAAAATATATCTCTTATTTGTCTGATTTACTTTTGATCAATTGGACTTTCAATGTTTTGTTTTCTTTTGCTTCTTTTGTAACCCAGCTAACCTGTATAGCTATTATATTATATTATA
Organism: Xyrauchen texanus; assembly: GCF_025860055.1. Lineage (NCBI taxonomy): Eukaryota > Metazoa > Chordata > Actinopteri > Cypriniformes > Catostomidae > Xyrauchen > Xyrauchen texanus. The sequence goes on along the minus strand of NC_068283.1, from coordinate 23,095,885 downwards.
TTATATTATGCAATAGTAAAATATTTCTGACTTAAATTCTTAACTTTCACACATTATTTTAAGGCTCTCTGATTAACTCACAAGCCCTTGAAGGAAGGAAGACTTTGAGATTCTGTTTCTTGCATTTGATCATCTCCACAGAAATAGAGCAGGGCATCTCCTCTGTCTCACTGCATGTTATAATTGCGTGAAATTGAAGACATTACGACAGAAAAATATTACTACAGTATAAATTTTAATATTGTAACAATAATATAACATTAAATGGTTAAATTATTAGTATTATTATCTGTAAGCAATATCACATAAGCAAGTGTACTGAAGTCAACTATATATTTATATATATATATATATATATATATATATATATATATATATATATATATATATATATATATATAGTTGAAAAGTATTATATTTTCATTTGATTAAAGCTGTAAATGTATTTGATTAAACACAATGTGATCATAACATTTAATTTAAACATTTAACATGGAATCCAGAAAAATAAAAACAGAAAAGGCATAATTTTATCTATAAGACTTTATGCAGTTCTTTTTTCTGACAAGTAATTTCTTTAAAAATCTGAGTTTTTTTTATTTTTGATTTTTATTATAATTTATTGCCGAACTATCCCTTTGAGGGCTCTTGTCAGATCTGGATGAATTTGTCAATAAGAAGAGAGGTTTGGAAACATTTCTAGTAATTATTACAGTGAAAACATGAAAATGTAGGACATTTTATATAATGCAGAAATATAATGCCTTCTTTTGCTATTTCATAACTTTTAAAGTCCTGTGTGGATTCTTATTTCAGTGTAGTTACAGTTTTCAGTGTCATAAGTATTTAGATCATTTGTTCTGTACAGCAGTACCCTCGCTCTCTAAATGCAGAGTACACAACCTACATAGGGCACCAACCCACCAACACTCGCTGTGTCTGAAACCGCCCCCTGTCCACTATATAGTGAACTATTTCAAGTTTTCGCTATTTTGTAGGAGTGTCTTAATTCTCAGTGAGCCTCTCGTTCCCTACTTTTGTTCACTCATTCTTACCCACAATGCACTCTAATTTCAAGTCTACATTTCAAGTACACTTGATGAAGGTTCATTTCCCACAATCCACCATGGGGAAGACATACGAGCTGGGAGTTTACTGCTTCCCTCACTCCTGAAATTTTATTTCATGCTGAATGTAGTAAATTACTTTTTTGACAAATCATTACTGGATTAAAATAACAAAAACATATAGAGAGACAAAACATACAGATACATTTTAAAATGTACTCTTTATTTGATTAAATGTGTTTACTCTTAATAATAACACACAGTATATATTATAAATGACAAACAGAATTAAGATTGATTGTAATTTATATATTATTTAATAAGAATAACTAAAGGCCCAAGTATTTTTTAATTGTATATGTGACGTTTCTGCACCAGCCCCAGAGCTCTGTCTTAATTCACTCTTTTCGTTCACTTACTGCTGAGATATAGCGCACTAACTGCCATTTACTATATAGGAAATAGTGAATGAGTTAAAGATAGGGGACACAGCCTCTCTCGTCGCCACGATCGCCTCATGCCTGCACATCTCACACACGTGCGCCCCGCGCACCTCTGAGCACGCGCAGAAACGCTGTCTCTTCTCGCTCCAGTTGTCGATAACGCGAATAGTAGTGATTAACTTGGATGTTTACATGGATTTATACAGTTAATCCGCCTGATGTAGCTGCGATAGTTTCCAGTACCCCGTAAATGCAAAAATACTGCTTATGACATATGGGACAAAGCACACTGATATATTGCTCTACAGGCACCAATCAGTGTGCACAGGCCAACATGATGTCGAAGTTGAACACTGTGTGAACTACTCTGAAGTAAAACTGATTTTTACATTACTGCTCTAACATAATGCATTATTTTAGTTTCCAAATCAGAAATACATTTTGTGAGGGAAGGGGGCCACCAACATAAATTTGCCTATGGCCTCTTAATGTCAAGAACTGGCCATGACCACAGTGGACCTGACTGAAATAAATTGGGTCAAACATGAGTCTCCCAATCTGGTGTATTTGTGTTAGAATTACTTCACTTAGTTACTTAAGATTAGTACCCTAGTGTAAGACCAGAACCCAAAATCAGTCTTAAATCTGATGTTTGATACATTAAAATTCCAGCTTTGCTTTACAATCTATTTATAACATATGATGCATGTAATCTTACAGTATATGCTGCATATATCAAATTACATCTACAGTATAGCAGATCCTCTTTTGTAGTCACAATGCCTGTGTTCATATTATCATAAATATTTGCTGAGATAACATCTGATGATGGCAGTTCATTAAATCTTAAAAGTGTTGGGACGAGTGACTCAAGGTCAGTCCTTTGCAGTTAAGGATGAGAGCACTCAGTGGCCACAATGTGGATGGCTCAATGGTGACTGCGTTCATCATTACAGTGGCCATGAGACCATATCCATCTGTCAGTGAGTTCTATTGCAGAGTCTAATCAACAGTAACACAAAGGTCTTGTTGTTTGGTCTCCAAAAATTGCTGAGTGGTGATCGATGGCAACTGGGCACATTTCTTCAATACAGAACTCATACAAGAATTTCCACTACTAAGACATATATTTACAGTGCTGGATCCTATAGATGACATATGATATAGAGGAACTAGGATAAAAATGTTTTTATCACATAGATCGTTGCCTTCTTTGAACATGATGGCGAATTATGTCCATAAATGTCTTATCTCCAAAGCAGCACAAATGCCATATGGCTTTTGAGGTCTTCTACAGTAAAAAATAATATCATCAGTTCTAATTTGATGCAAGTAAAATTTTACTATAAATAAATATATATATAAGACTTCCTGTTTCTCTATTGGATCAATACCGTTAACCCAGAGTCAAAAGTTCTTGAAAAAAAAATATTTTATTTTTTTGGCAAAAACATTGAACACCCACTTCAGAATATACTTTACATCCTATTAACATATATTTAAATTCAAGAAATTCAAGATTCAGGTCTTACACTAGGGTACTAATTAATGTTCTTGAAACTAATCTTAAGTAATTTACTGAAGCAATTCTTTAGACACAAATACACAAGATTGGTAGACTCATGTTTGACCCAATTTACTTTCAGTCAGGGCCATTGTGGTCATGGCCAGTTCTTGACAATAAGAGGCCAAAGGCAAAATGTATGTTGGAGGCTCTGTTTCTCTATTGTATCAATACCATTAACCCTGAGTCACAACTTCTTCCATTTTAGTTATTTATTCCAAAAACATTCAACCCCCACTTCAGAAAAAATCACAACACAATATACTTGTCAAAAATCTATCCTTACACCACATCACACCAAGCAATGCAATGTCACTCTTATTTAGTTACTAATTGTACAAATGTAGAGCAACAATTTCACAAGTGAAATTTGTTAAGAGTAAGAGCTCTTCATTAATAAAAGACTGCATATCAAAGCCTGCATCAGATGCTGTTAAGCATGTTCTTCAATGAATGCATATGGAAACTTTAGTATCTAAGAGGCCCATGAGATTAAACATGGCTCATTCCTGATCCCATGCCATTTAAATACAAAACATTTAGATACACAAAGAAGCCAGTCTTGCATTATGAAAGCGAGTAGGCTACACTTGAGATGTTCTCTACTGCACTGGACATTAGGCGAAGTGCTCTGATTATTTTTGCCCAGTCAGTTGTATCACTTATCAGGACTGCCTAAGACCGCAACATCTGTTGTTATTATTGCTGTTATTGTTATAATAATCCATGTCATACATGCTTTAGGCATGTACATACATGACTGCTGAGCTAAATCTGGTGAGTGTTCACTCAGATATCCAATGCAAATACAGGAATGTATATAGAGCACTGCAAATAGAACAATTTCGAGGACACCATTTTTGTATGGTTAGCCTCACGACTGATAAGGACACCACAGCAACGAGGGCAGAAACGCACAGGCTCGTCTGTACATTCGCAGGTTGCATGCTGTTCTCACATAGCCTATAGTGAGCGAGGCTGGCTTTCCCTCGTTTGACCCGCGAAGGAAGTTAGACGTCAGCAGTATATAATGAATGTACATCGGGAAGTCAGCTGCGCTGTTATGCAACTGGACCCCCTTTCGCGTTTTTTAACCGCAGTTGCTAATTCGCTCCCAAATGCGGGACACGTTAGGAAAAGTGTCGAGTCACATTCAAGTGTGCTGCACTACTTGTAAATAGTTCTCCTTTGAAACTTGAGTACGACCGGAGGACTGTTTATCGATATGTTCCCACTGTATGGGTTCTTAAAGGAAGCCCGCGTGTCCTCATTATAGGCTACCCGTGCACTGAATTATTCAGCCCGTCATGACCACGAGCTCGTATCCTCTTATTTAATATTCTGTGTAACATCCGCAGAAGCCAAGCAAGTCGGGACAGTTTCCGTTTTAAATTGACAAGACGTCAAAAAAAAAACAAAAAAAAAAAAACGCGCAAGACGCCAGTCCACCGCGTTTATATATTAAAGCAGTAAAAAACAAAAACAGCGAAGGCGGACGCAAAAACATGTTGGATGTGAACGTGTTTTTTTTTTTTTTTTGTTTGTTTGTTTTTTTTTGCCTGCTATTTATGTATTTGCATGTTAAACTGAAAATGTTGTCCAAAAGGGCCTATAAGTTCCAGCCTCATAAAACTACACTGCTAAATGATAAACACTCGGCTATGCAACACGGTGAAATTATTGATTTATTCCTTACCACCCACGAATGCACTGCCAAAACTTATGTGAGAAAATGTGTACCTAAATGACCTAGTAAATGTTCCTATGACACTGACTCCTCACGGGGGCAAGTGAAAGTACATTATTAATGAGTATACATCGTCTATATACCTTTATCCAGACTACAGTAATGAGAACTGTCTTCTGGCGTGTATGCTGAGTCGAACTTGGCAAACAGCCCTTTTACTTTTCACCTCACTTCATGTTGCGCGCAAAGTGCAGAGCTGTAAAACATCAGCGCAATCACGACCATCGGCGCAGATGTTTTACGACTCTGGGCTTTCGCGCGCACCATTAAGAGGACACCTCTGAAGTGAGAAGCTCAATACGACAGCTGACCGGAGGACAATTACTCACCCACTCCCTTATGAAGAATGTCAAACTGCTTCCAAAAACCGAAATGGGTCCACTGAAGTCCCACAAGGCTCCTCAGCGAGCGGTCTTCGTCGCGTATCCGCGTTTAGTGAAATTCAATGCACGTTGCGGGGAAATATTGATACCCTTTTCAGCGAGCTATTTAAAATGACATTAAGAGTATACATGCACTTAGAGGCAGTTTAGTTCATGATTTGTTTATGTATATGTAGGGGAAATGTATAGCGATTATGTTTCGGCTCCCAAGACAGGAAAATGCAAGCGCATTACTAGTCGCTCCACCCCCTTTACGGTAAAGACGAGTTGACGGTAGCCTATATAGGAGAATCTGATTATATCAAATGCTGCTCTCTACAGGTTCGCAACAGCTTAAACAATTTAACCCTGTCTGTGATAGATGACCATGTGAAACTTACTGAGAAGTCTGTGCATAGTTGTCAGTTCTTATAGATCTTGATGTTCAAAGATGAATAATTCAATTGATCGAATAGCCTACCTAGCCTATATTTAGTATCAGTAAATTAAACCTAGTTATAAGTAATCTAGATCACTTTTAGAGAACAATATTTAAAATTTTAATCAATTAGAAGTTTTACTAAAGTGGTAAAAAAAAAAAAGAATTGAAACATGTTCCAGTATTAGTCAATGCTTGTTCTAAATTGTAGGCTACATAGTAATTTGTGGATTACCGAACATAAAAGGCACATATCTGCATTGAACACATTCAGTTTTGTGACCTGATCAACCGTGTTTGCAGTAAAACTTTGTAAAGAGACATTGTAATTAAACACTTGACAAAATGGTGTGGCTTTACATGTACCGTCATCATACCCTGAGGCTTGCGTGTCAGTCAGTGAGTGTTTGTAGTTCATTGACAGAGACCATTTGCATGAAGATAAATACACATGATAACAAAAACATAAAGGTTGTGTGGTTGTTTTCAGTCTTGTTGGGTTTGCACAGGTGCAGTAACTTATATGACAATGGTGTCATCTCCATTCAAATCAGGGCAAGCAGGGAGACATTGAGATGTAGGGGAACTGCTTATATGGAGGGCCTGTATAGTAATGCTGTTTGTAACACTAATGTGGTTGGCAGTGGTTTTGGAAATGTTGTCAGCCTCAGCCATTCAAAGGATGAGTCCATGTTCTGCTATTATCGTTCAAAATGTCTCTGTTAGTTTCATTAAAATGTTAGTTATATTGGAAACTACTGTAGTGATGTGATAAGCCAAATAAAGACAGTAGAACTGAGCTCTTTAGTGTGCTTCAACATACTATCTAGCTTATATGCTGTTTACACTAGTGATAGACAGATAGATCAGCCAGGCCAATTAATCAGCCTGAATTTGCCATTTTGAAGCCAATAACTGTGCCCATAGAAGATTAATGGTGAAGTGGTGATTCATCCTAGTGTCAGTAACAGTCTAAGGATAAATCACAAATTTGTTTTCAAATATTTTTAGTGAATTTTATGTAAATAATGTGTAAAATATATTGTATTTGGTGATTATCTTGTTTGAAACCATTAAATCATATTATATACAGTATATCTGCATTATATCAACCACCCTGCTCCCTCATGACAAGTTGTAGTATATAACATTTTTGTAATTGTAGTATGTACAAGATGGTAAATTTGTAATAGCGAAATCATAAGAAACAATTTAGAAAATCATGTCTTGCTATTGTTTATAGTTAAAAAGTACTTAAATATTTATCCTTTTTTGCACTAAAAGTGGTCATATCTCATAAGAAGACATTCATTTAACCACTAGAGTCGTATGCATAACGTTTATGCTGACTGTCTTGATTTTTGGGCCTTCAAAAGAGAAATCTCCATTCACTTGCATTTTAAGGACCTAAGATATTTTTCTTCAAATGAGTTCGGAAGAAAGAAAGTCATACACACCTGGGATATCATGAGGGTGAGTAAATAATGAGATAATTTAAATTTTTACGTGAACTATCTCTTTAAATTTAAGGATTTGTAGTTGGCATGACTCTCTAATTAAATAGGTAGGCCACTTAGCTGTCTGAAATCTCTGCACATACTTGGTGAGTTTGTAGTAATACAGGTCAACCACACACACTTTTCTCTATGGTCACTTCTTCAGAACAGTAATGAAAAAAATGTCAGATTTATGACACTGGTGCTAAGCCTAATTTGAGAACAGTAGAAACCTAGCAAGGCCTTATAAATATCAATTGTATTAGTCCTTACGGTAAATTTGTATTTGATCCCAAGGCTCTTTAAAATCTGTGCCTTAAGTGGAGCCTTTGAAGTCTTTAACAAACCTCGATGAGTAGTAGATTATTGACTGATCAATATGCAGTGCAGTATCTACTTATATAATATGATTTTTTAGACACAGTCCATAATTGCTGAGCTAATGGCACTTGAACAACACAAATAATTACTGTAATGGTTGTAGTAATATTGACAGAATAGTTAAAGGGTAACTAAACCCTAAACCAACTTTTTTTAGTTAATGATCTGTAAGCATGGGGCTTTATTAGTAGTGGTCATTGATTCAAGCAATTTTTTTGACATTTGTGTATAAAGTGTTTTAATTCTACAATATATGGCGTAAAAACGTCTGAGTGCTGCCCTCTTCAGGTTGAACGGTGGCTACTGCAGTTGAATTTTCCTATTGGCTGTTGCGGTACTTCGTGACGTAAGCGGTGACAGCTGACGTAAGCAGGTTCCAGCTCACCACGTCAGTTTCATGTACATGTCGTCTTGCGACCGTGTGAGGAATAATAATAACATAGAGTCTGACAGCAGCTGTCAATTAATCTGTCACTACGAGTCTCAGCCCCGCACTCGGTTCGTTCCCTCTATCCCCGCCGGGGTCTGCCCACTTTTCCAGCATTTTCAAATATTTCTAGTGGGTGGAGTCAGACTCTGAGCAGGTGTTTAGTTACCCTTTAAGAATAGGGCAGAGTTTCAGAGGAGACAGAAAGTTTGTCATACCTTGTAACAGATTTACTGTAGAAGGAGGCTGTAATAATCATGATATCTGCTTGCTCCAACTATTGAATGAAATAGTGTATCAACAATGCAATCATTTTTACACATAGAAATGATAACAAATGTGGACAAAAAGGACCAAACCTTCCGTATCCGTATTCCAAGGTTTGAGCTTCACTGTGAGCATTGGATCCTTCCAAGCTTTCTTCTTTACCTTATATTTCCAAGGAGCGTTTTTTTCTTTTCATGTTTCCCCATGTTTCTCTGGGCCTCCCACTGGCATGGAAATGAAGACTCAAGTAGAACATGTGGGGATTATGAAGAAGAGGACCAGAGTGTGGATCAGAGAGATGGGGAGGTCTCTGTCATAATAACCATGCAAAATCCTATTCCCACTGATCCCATAAAAGCACATCTCAAAGTCATCACCGCAGGGCACAGATGCATGACAGTGTTAGGCTCAGAGAAATCACTTCAGAATATGTAATTGTGTGTGTGTGTGTGTGTGTGGGTTTGGGTGGTTTGCGAGGACATTTTCTTAGGTTACAAACTGGTAATTACAAGGGTATTATGCTATAAATGTGGGTTATGAGGACATTATCCCCATAATTCAAATCACTTAAAAAAAACGATAAAACAATATTTTTTTAGTTTTTAGAGAGGGTTATGGTATAGAATCTATAGTTTGTACATCATAAAAATAATTTTGTCTATGGAGAGTCTTCATAAGAATAGCCGCACCAACGTGTGTGTGTGTGTGTGTGTGTGTGTGTGTGTGTGTGTGTGTGTGTGTGTGTGTGTTAACATGATGTGTGTGTATGATCTTCAATTCAGCTTCAGAATTGTTATTCAATTATGACAATGATATATTCAGTTCATGTTAAGAAATTATTATTATTAACATACCAAGAAGTGATTATAGTTACACAATCCTTATTCACTTTACCAGTCAGGCTGGTACAAAATTAAAACCCATTAAATTATTTCCCTTCTTTATTAAATAACATTGTAAGTGCTTTGGTAGAATATTCCCAAGAAAGAGAAGGAAAATTAAGAACATAGTTTTTCCAGTGTTTAGTAACAGAATGGATTGCACCAAATATGCATACTTTCCTACTACAGTATATAGTATGCCAATGGAGTAGGGTGTCTGAATCCTGAGTATTCATAAAAGAGTAGTAGAGAAATACCCTGGTGTCCTAGTGCATCCAGCTGATAAAGAAGTTTCACAGATCTACTGTATGAGGGTAAAAGAAAGCGATTACACCCAGATATGTATTGAAGAAAACAAAATCAAGGACAACTTTAAGCTCAAGACACTTTCTTCCACATCTATTGAAAGCTGAGTCTCATTAATATGGACAGCTGAAAAGAAAGTATTTTGTTTCCTATCATAACTGTATGAGCGTCCTATAAATACTTGTTTTTTCTGCAACACTATACATGCAATGCTCTTGAGAACAGATCATTGTAACATACAATAAACAGCCGTTATTGGCACATTGTGTTCTTCTTTTTATTCCTTTTAATGCTATCTTAAGTCTTAGCATTCTCAAATATTAGTGGAACAGCAATGCAAATGCCGTTTAAATCATCTTGTTCATGGTGAAACACTGATGGAAGTTTAATAGCTCAACTCAAAGAAAATTGATTGATAGTACAGATACAATGAGAAAGTCTGCAAGCACCTGATCTATGTGTGTGTGTGCATTTTCTGTCTTGCTCTCATATGCTCGAGTCAACACTCATAATCTTAAACTATTAGACTTTAAGTAAACAAAGTTTGCATGAGGTTACCCCCAAAGAACATGCTATTTTTACCCCACAGAAGTATGACTTATAGCAGCTGCAGAGACCTGAAATGCTTGATTAAATTCAGTGAATGTTTCCATAGGAGATAAATAATATTGTAAAATTGTATAAGCACACCGACAGAAAGCATAAATGCAGGGCATCTCCACTTCTTGCATGAACAGTATACTAACCCTGACCCTAACAGTATAATTTTAATGAAAACAAGTTTCACCTAGGCTTGAAATTAATTGTTACTGTAAACTACATTTGATGGCTTCAATTGGAAGACAGTTAGTGACAGTGAAACAATATGAACTAAATAGCAATAATAGTTCTCGTCTTTACTTATTTGGTGGTATTTGCATGCAGCCTATAAAGAACCCATTTACTTGAAATATAGTCTATAGGCCTATGTTCCTCAGTAAGACGTTGAGATGGCACTAATCTATCAATGGTCCGACTGGCTGATGTGCAGTAGTTCATCTAAAAAAGGTAATATTGATATTGTTATTTATGCATATTTATTAAGTAACTAAGAAGATAACGTAGGCCTGATGAGATGAAGACAGCTTTTAAAGTGTCAAATGAAAGAAATTGCCTTACCACTCAAAAGTTCGATTTGGTCTGTTGAGTTTGAGTCAGGATGTGCGCTGGATGCTTAAAGGTTCTCTTGCAGCACCTGGGTAGGGTCGCACCAGCTGTGCGAAAGCTCTCACGTAAGTTGGGATGTAAGGGCTTATTAACTACTAGTTAGTTTGTAACTAAGTCAGTGCTTAATTTGGTTGCACCACCTATTCTTAAGGCAATACTGAACTATTAGGTCGTAAACTCTCCATAAAGGAATGCATAGTTGCCTAATATGATGTTTACCTGTACTGATCCAATAAACAGCCTTCAAATTTGTGTTAAATAGCTGTGACTTTCAGTTTGATCTTGTTACGTTTGATGTTCAAACCTTGTTTACTCATGTAACTTTCAGCTGTAATAAATTACAGTATATCCCCATTAAAATACGATGCGTAATAAAAGTAGATTTGATTAATATTTTATTTGTCAATATTGTTATATTTGTAAATAACAATATATAGGAACTGTATATACAATTAATAAGGGGTGATAAATAAATACTAATACAACAGGCTATAAAAATATACATTTATTCATTTTAATGTCCTATATTTATATTTTGAATGTGTTTAAACTTGACACCGGGCAATGCATCCTGAAAACTGCACCATTAGATCGGTTTCATGCCGAAGAGACCATTGAAAGTACGTTTTCTCTCTCTCATAAATGTAAAAGAATGTCAACATCATAACGTATGTCGAAAGGATTTAAGCCTGTCATGCAAAACATGAGCTTATTGATGTCATAAAATATCGTTACTCCTGGTCGGAGGCTTCCATAAATATTTAGTTTATATACAACAGTTAGTTCCGGTCCTCGAATCTGATTGGACGAGAGATATTCCATGAGCACTGACACTTCACTGAATGTATCATTCCGATTGTATTTGTAAAGAGTAAGAGCTGTGCAGATCTGTTAAAAGCTACTGTTTGTCTTTTAGTTTTTTTACTTTACATATGTTAGCCAGCAGGTGGTGGGAAAAGGTGACGTGAAGTGAATCCGCATCAGCCGTTTACGTACAACAGCTCTTTGTGATCACTTGCATTACTGCTATACTTCTAAAGCTAGGAAATATCTTTAAAAGGCTTTAAATGAACAACTTCAGCATTATGGCTCATCACAGCTCAGATACACAACAGACTGATTAATTACACAATGGGTGCAGTTTAACCCTCGGGTCGATGGACACATCTTGCTGGATTTTTTCGTCATTACATCAGAAACAACATAACATTATCTGTCATTTTGGGGCATACAGATAAGTGTAAGACATCATTAGAGACTATAAAGGGTCTACTTTTATTTGTGTACACTCACAATAACAACAAAACCTTGTGGTTTTGTAAAATAAAGAAAATAAAAAGGGTGAGCTGTCAGCAGTTTCTGGGTTCACGAGCATATAAATGAAACACGTCACAAAAATGATCTGAAACTCCGCAAATACTTATCACACAAACATGACACATATGTCTAAAGAAATCTTAAAATGTGTACTTTTAAATAAAACAATTCACATTTAAAACAAATATTCTTCTGCAATGTAATCTGTATGAAACAAAGCGATGTACAGTTTCCCCTGGCTCAGCTAATTATCCCTAATGTGATCACACGCACAGACAGAGGGCTAATTCATACGGTAATGTGCTGAGGCCATCAATACAAATGGTGAACACCACCGACTGTGCCGTAAAAACAAAGTTCATTCACTTTTCTGCATGTTTGAAAGACAGCACGATACACAAGTGAGAAAACCCCTGGTTGGAGTTCACATTTTCCTCAGAAGAAGAGCTGGACAGCGATGAACATTTGTATTTTAAAGAGAAACTTCATCCAGCCGAGGATACAATTTCGGATGAGTAAGTCATTTAGTCTTCATTAGTTGACATTTTATATAAACATGTACATATTTTACTAGTGGGACTGTTTACAGACTTGCCAGCCAGTATTCAGAGTATTGAAATTTGAAATATGACTCCTAATAAGCAAGTTTTAGTTACATTTAAATGCTGTTTCGGATAAAGCAGGTATTTAAATTGTATGCTGTATGAAATACATATATGTAATATGATATAAAAAGAATATGAATGTTTAGATTATATTTTAACTAGTGTTTATGCTGCCTCAACAAAGCTTGTGCTTGCAAATATCTGTCTGAGAGTGTTTTGGGCCCCTGAGAAATTTTGACATGCCTTGACATTTGTGCTTTTTTCAGTTGCTTATTATCTATGGTTTACAGTCAAGAAACTGTGTGGGTGTATTAGACACATTTGCTGCAGGTCAAATGTGTCTAATAGAGCAGATGTGATAATGAAAGTGACCCATTTAATATCATCATCATTTATGTAAAATCCTGTGTTTTTCCTGATGCAAAGATCTGGTGGAAATTTAAAAACACCCCGATCTCCAATAATGTGTGGAATACAGTGTTTCAACCCCACAAACAGCCATTTTTGTGCAGTTTCAGCGCAATTTGAGCAAAGCGCCCATAGACAGCAGATCTTTTCTGGTCAACAAAAGAACCCAGAAGGGATGGGGCAGAGAGTTTGTTTGTATACCCAATCACAGCCTAGTTTGCTGAAACAACAGGGTGGAGCATTTGTTTGGAAACAGAAACTTCATCTATAGGCTTCAGCAATACCCAATCACAGTCAAGTTTGCTGAACGGAGGGGGCAGAGTGTTTGTTTGGAAACAGAAACTTCATCTATAGGCTTCAGCAATACCCAATCACAGTCAAGTTTGCTGAACGGAGGGGGCAGAGTGTTTGTTTGGAAACAGACACTTCATCTATAGGCTTCAGCAATACCCAATCACAGTCAAGTTTGCTGAAGGGAGGGGGCAGAGTGTTTGTTTGGAAATAGAAACTTCATCTGTAGTCTTCTTATAGTCAGGAAGCACAGTTCAAATTTAAACTGTAAGATACAATTTCTAAATTGTTACATTTTGTATTTGCTTAAGGAAAGTCAATAAAGAAAGAAAACATCCTGCACAGCCTGCAAAGAGAATTACAAAATATATATATGACAAGGTTTCGGTCACATGACCTTCGACCTAAGGCTGCCATAAATACATTTTTAAATTCTCCTTGTAATACTCTAAGATAGAATGTGGGATTTTTTTATTTTTCAGTTTGTGTCCTATCAATTATTTTTCAGGTGTGCAAGGTTAGTTGTTGATTTATTTATTCATGGAAAATCTTAATGTAAGTAGAAGGCTGCTGTGTTTAATGTTACTAACACCTTAAGACATGCATATTCACCTGGATGAAAGGAGATAAAATGAATAAGTCCAGAAAAAAACATTAACTTAGTTTAAATGAAAAATAAATATTTTTTTTTTACCTCAAAGTGTTTTAAACAAAGATCCATTTAATATTTTAAAGAGGGCCGTAACAAGCTTTATAAAGAAAATATAAAGCACTAATAACTCATTGGTCAATATCCCCCAAAAAATAAAATAAATGTGTTTGTGTGTGTGCAATGTGTATATTGTTGAAAATAATAATAAATTGCAATCTGCAATCTTTCATTTCTTTACTAATGCACTTTGCTGCCACCAGCTGGGGGAAAATAATACACCTGTTTTCAAAAGCTAAAGGAAACCAAAAATGGAGAAACTGATCACACTATTCAGTATCTACATGATTTTGACAGGTATTATAAAGGTTAATAAAATGACATTAAAACAAATAAAACAAAACTACCACAGAAAAGACAAACAAACACCTTCGATCTGAGTGCCAGTTTTCTTTTTCTTTTTTGTTGTTTGTTTTTGTTTTTTATTGCAGTAACACAATTATGCATCTGATCATATGTCTCCAACAAAAGCTCAGGACATCAAACACTGGTCACAGAAACAAAATAAAAAACTAAAATACAAGTGAATTACAGGGCAGGCAAATATAAATACATAAAACAACAAATTCATAAATAGTAATTTCCAAACAATATCTACACACAATACACAGATAAATACACCCACACAAGCACGTTCACACTCTGATGCTGACCTGCATATTAACAATACACTGTAGAACCAATCTACCATAATATATTCAAGAATGGTCTCATTGCGCTGACATCTTAACCACCATATGTTCAAACTAAAATACAGAGAACTCTACTAAAATTACGTACAAAATTATAAATATAGCACTGTGATCTATGTTATTCTTGTGTAACCACAACACATTCACAAAGGGTTTTTGTTCTGCTTTGCACACTATGGAGATCACAGCTCATCTTCACTGTATATACACACTTTCATATATCCTACTTTTATATTTCACATGTTGCAAGATATGGATACCCTATATATGTTCTGCATATAACAGCATATATACATATTTTATCAGATTATTTTTACATCTTCATGGCTTTGTGTAGATTTTGATAAATTAGATTTAAACAGATGCAGTATTCAGTTAACCCTTGTGCATCCTTGTGGACATTTTTGGCTTTTTCAGTTTTGTTTTTTTGATAACTTTGTCTGTGTTAATGCTAACTGCATAACATTTTCCACAGGTGTGAATTGTTATTGGAATTTTAATATTTCAACCTATTTTCTTTAAAAATATATTTTTTGCACTAGTTACACAAAATACTCCCTCTTAGCGTCGTTTTGGACAAAAATGGCACATTGAAACCCATTAAAACTGCGATTTTTAATCCCTGTGCCATTTAACTATAACATTATGCAATCTTGTTTAACATGCTTTCATTATGTTGGCAAGGCTTCAAAATTTACATTTTAAATATTTTTTATCAGATCGTGCCATTTTTTCAGGTTTGGCATATCATCGCTTTTGTTGTTGTTTTCTGCTGTTTTTGGCTTATGCATATTATAGAGCCAATTAGATACATTATGAATATATAATTGTGTGAGTGTGTTGGTATGGATTTCAGAGTGTGGTTTGTATGTGTCTGAGGCTCTAATAATAAAAATAAAAAAATTCTGTTTAGCATTTATTAAATTGAAAATAATTATAATTATTATATTTTTTATAAAAAACAACAGTGGCATTATGTAAACAAACCGGCGTTTAAAGTGTTAAAATTCTGAAAATAAATGACTGTTTGGTAATTATGATTAGAACTGATGCTGGTTAAAATATGTCAATGAAAGTAGAAAAAAATATTATTTTATAATATTTTTATGACACTTTTTTGACATGGCCATTTTTGTCCATTATGGACCTAAGTGGTAGCTTTTTTTTAAAATCTGATACTGCATAAGCATCAAAATGAATGCTGTTGTTAAAGTGTTAAAATTCTGAAAATAAATGAATGTTTGGTAACTATGATTAGAACTGATTCTGGTTAAAATATAAGTCAGTGAAAGTAGAAAAAAATATTATTCTATAATATTTTTATTACACTTTTTTGACATTATGGACCTAAGTGGTAGCTTTTTTGTTTTAGCTCTGATACTGCATAAAAAATATGAAAGCATCAAAATGAATGTTGTTGTTAATCATTGACATATCCAAGGCTCTAATAATCAAAGGAAAAAAATTCTGCTTAGCATCTATTAAATTGAAAATAATTACTATTTTAAATTTTTTCCTAAAAAAAAAACAACAGTGGCATTATGTAAACAAACCAGCGTTTAAAGGGTTAAAATTCTAAAAATGAATGAATGTTTGGTCATTATGATTACAGCTGATGTTGGTTAAAAAAATTATGTCAGTGAAAGTGGAAAAAAATATAAATCTATAATATTTTTATGACAGTTTTTGGACATGGCCATTTTTGTCCATAATGAACCTATGTGTAACTTTTTTTAATTGATGCACAAGGGTTAAACAAACCGTGTACAGAAATATTACACAACGCACAAGATGATATTTGATATTGGTGGAGACCACGGGATGGTTCTGACGACCAAGGTTTTCAGTAGGCTATTGTGAGGATGTGTTTGGGCTGAGTTTGTAGCCAAGAGAACATGCAGAGGGCATCAGATTTCAGATGTCTTCTGTTACTCCAAGAAACGACGATCCCTGTAGAGAAATGGGTGGAGTGCAGAGGTCGGGGGACTCGATTTACATGACTTGACTAGAGTCGCAAATTTAAGGACTTGTGACTTGTTTGACTAAATGAAGAAAATTACTTGACCTGACATTGACTTGAACTGCATGACTCGACAATGACTTTAATGTTTTTTATTTAGATTTTTTTCAATAACTTCTTATAAACAGAAATGTGTTTAAAAAATATTGCGATATTAATTAAAATGTAAGCCCGCCAGCACCACTGATCTGCATTTGCGCAGTTAACGCAGCGCTCACAACCGCCAAAATGACAGATGATTGTCCAGTTCCCAGAATAATCTCATTTGAATATAAAGATTTCTAATTGGACTGTGTGAATAAAAAAGTATGAAAATATGCAACGCAAAAATATCTGATACAACCACCACAACCTAGAATTTCATCAGACATTTCTAATGGAAGGAAAGGTAAGTAAATCATTTCATAATTCAGAAAGATTAATATGTAAAATTACTGTTCAAATGTTTGAGGGTTGTCAGTAAATTCAAATTATTAATGATTAATCTCATTTTTTGTAGCGACAAGTTTGAAATTACCCGACATTGCCTCTAAATGTGTGTGCGCCTTTTAAAAACTTCTCAACAGTCAACAATAACCATTTGTTGGCAATATAAAAATATAACAGGCAGATTTGCAGTCACAGCACTTTATTTAGTAAAACTGTATATAAAATATAAGTGCTCTCATATTAAAGCCCTTGAAAGCAATACCTTTATGACTATTTTATATAAATGTATCACTGAAGGGAACTGACTGTCTTCAATGGCATTTTCTTTTCGTTTTACCTCTGTAGAATGCCTAATAATGTAGGCTATTGATTACTGTACGTTCACACCAGAAGCGGCGAGAGCGTCAAAATTCGCTCTGGCTGCCCTGCCTTCGACGCTCAAGGACGCTCTGACGTAGCTGAAATAGGCAGCAACGTTTGTTCAGAATGCTTTGTTTTGTGAACTATATTTAAAGGGGCCGCAATTTAAACATCCAGACATGTCGACCATTTACTTTTTGCCGACCTATCACAAGTAGCGTATATCCTCATGTACTCTTTAAAATGTGAAAATAATTAATCGATCGATGGCAGTAAGTAATTAAAATTATAGTTGTTTGTTATAAAAAATAAAATACATTTGTAGTAATAACTGTGGTCTTGGTCATATATTACAGGGAAACCCGTCACGGCAATAATTCGTTTCTCCTCCATTTTATCTTCGGAACGAATGCTTGGTGGGAACCAAAGTTTACACGGTTGTGTTCTCTAGACTTCGCTAGATCGGAGCACTTCTATATTCCAATAGGTTGCCGCCGAACCGTGTCACAGCTCATTACCATAATGTTGACTGCACTTGAACTTCCATCTGACGCCCACGCCGCCGAAGACTCGCCGCGCCGCTTCTCGCCGCGGAGAGACGCTGGCTGTCATTGCAAATGAATGACTTCCGGTCGATTTGACGCTCTCGCGTTTAGAAGCAAAGGGCTGCTTTGTGTACAGGCGTTACCAGGGTAACAGCTATATTTCTGCTGCATAAGCGCCACCTTCTGTCAGAGAGTGAATTTGCATTTTTCATTCAGCCCGTCTGCCGTTTCTGTTATATCAATGTGAAAATCTGATCGTATTTTTACACAGCATACACGCATTGTTATAATTTTTAACCGATTAATTCTAAAAATCTAAACAATTCGGATAAGGTATCTATTAAGTATTCAAAGTATTTTTAAATGTCCTCCATAAAAATACTGTGCATGTTTCATTAACGCGGTTTACAAATATATTCGTAAATTGCATTAATGTAGGCTACATGCACAGTATTTTTATCGAGGGCATTTAAAAATACTGTGAATACATATAGATACTTTATTATCCGAACACATTATTGTTATACATTTCATATGAACAATTTTATTTAAAGATATGAATACAAGTTCATCTTTTCAGAGCAAAAATACATAGCTATGTATTTAAAAAATAAATCTCTATATATTTTAGTACTGTGGCTTGACTCGACTTGAAACTCATCAGGACTCGACTTGCTTGATTTGTCTGCACTTCACTTTAACCTGACTCGAGACTTGATGGTTAAGACTTGCTTGTGACTTGAACATGTGTGACTTGCTCCCACCTCTTGTGGAGTGTGAGGGGTTGAGTATGTACGTGTCAGTTTGTGTACTTTCACCTAAGCCACGCTCTAACCCCTGATGTTTGATGTTTAGGGAGAGTCCAGATTTACAGACAAACTCTGGAACACAGACTCTGTGACTTTGATGGCTGCCATCAGAAAGTCAATGATTACATTTATTGATTGTTTTGAGGGTTACAAGTGAACCACTTAGGTAATCTGCAATAATTCATAGTGAAACAGCCTGCAGGTATTGAGCATAAATGTCTGCTTATGGTTAAAGCAGACATGCTGAATGATTTATCCTTGACCAAATGTTGATTAAAAATAAAATGCATATGTGGTAATAATATCGCCAATTTTTTTTTTTTATAATAGTTTAAAAATTAAAATAAAGTATAATTATGTGTTGTGTATATTAATTTAATGTTATCATAGTTAGTTCTAGTCCACAGATTTGATTGGATAGGCAGTGTTTCAAGAGTGCACTCTGCTTGTATGTGAATGTGTTTCGTTAGTGCATCATGCATGTTAATCTGTATTTTGTGTAGCCTATACTGTTATACTCCATTTGTTCTCCATATTTTGTCCAATATTTTCAGCGTCACTTGAGAGTATATATTAGTTATGTTTGGTCCATGAATAAATCAGTGTTTTTAAATTAATCTTTTAAGTGAACGAATTGCTAACACTATTTCCATTGCTTCTGACGTGAACAAATCAGTGCTTTTGAATAAATCTTGAAAAAAAGTTAACAGATCTTTCTTGTTCGTTTCTTACGTTTCAGTCATGAACGACTCTGTTTATAACAAATCAACTGGTTCAATGTGTCAACAGATGCTGGCCTAAAAAGCAGCAAGCTAAGTTAGCTTACAGACTGGTAATCCTGTGTTCCTGCTTTGGCTTCTTTTGGAACAATTATTTTTGGTTACTTTATATTACATTTACATTTTACATTTCTGCATTTGGCAGATGCTTTTATCCAAAGCGACTTACAGTGCACTTATTACAGGGACAATCCCCCCGGAGCAACCTGGAGTTAAGTGTCTTGCTCAAGGACACAATGGCGGGGGCTGTGGGAATCGAACCAGCAACCTTCTGATTAACAGTTATGTGCTTTAGCCCACTACACCATCACCACTCCATATTACTTTTGTTACAATGGCAGAATCAAGCTAATATTCAGTGTAACTTGCTTTTGTGATATATTGATAGTATTGATAGGCTATAACATGACCAGTAAGCACTCACAGAATATCAGCGTTTTAGTACCAGCTTTCTTTCATAGTAATATTCAAAGCAGGGTGATAACAACACATGGATGACAAGTTCTGACAGGTATAGAGTTGCTACAGGACACTAGATTTCAGGTTCTGTTTCTTTAGGGTAAAACTGAGGAAAAGGAAATTCAAAGCCACAACACACTCTGTTACCGTAACCCTCTTACATGGGTAGAGCCCATGCTGATGTTAAATTCGGATGTGATTATTTTCATCCAGCCTGTCAATTAATGAGATAAAATACAAAACAAACTTAATGTCTGTAACTCCCGCAATGTTTTTGATCCTGTGCCTAAAGCAGGGAATTTGTGTCAAGAAAGAAAACTCAGATTTTTAAACACAGCTGTTGTGGTGGAAAACATTATATTTTTAATGGTGAATACTTACGCTCCCTCATCTTTGAGTAGAGAGAGGAACTTGCTGACTCTGTACGCCTGATCCATCTAGAGAGAAAGGAAAGTAAACACAACTTCTAAAAATAATCTGTTTCATTGCCATGTTATCGGATTCTCTTTGCAGCTCCGTCACAAGATACTGTCAGCTAACAAGCTTGCTAGACTTTACATGATGTTATTCATCTGTGCAGGACAACACATGACATAACTGTTAAAAGCATATCAAATAAAATTCATTCATTATTATTTAGACCACCATTTCAAAGTTTCAGCTGCTCAAGCAATCTATATTTTTAATGAGTATAAATAATATGCGTGTAACATTAAATAAGATGATAAATGAAACATATATTACACACAGTCTCCCAAATTATATGGGGTCATAAATCTGCATTTGTTTTTCTTGTATTACTGTTTATAATGATATACGCATTAGAAGATCGATATGTGCACAACAGCAAGACCACACTATCATTGTTTGACATATCATGTCAACTACCCATCAAAAGATCCATCAATGGCTGTGGCAAATTACTGGCTTGATTGTCTCTTAAATGGACCAAAATGATATTTACAGACTCTGTGTGGCTGCATATGGCTAAAGTAGAATAGTCCACTGAAGCTTACCTGCAGGGACATCTCAATAAGCATGAGAAGCTTTTTAATGCCAATCCACACTCTTTTTCCCTTCACATGCTGGGCTATAGTGGTTCTCTCAGCATCTGTAAAGCTGCCCAGTAGCTTGGAATCAACACAAAATAACAAGATTACAGTATGTTCAATCAAGTGGGACACTTTTGCACTAACCTTTTTGCACAGGACGACTAAATAGCACCTTCTACTGGACAATGCTGAAATTGCAAAAAACAAATAATCCCTAGCTAAAAATATATATTTCTTTTTTCATCTGACTTTTGATGCATCTCACCTCAAGAGCTTCAACCAGGTGTTCCCCACTGGAGATATTTTGCACATGGATGGTGGTGCTGAACACATCCAGCATCTCCATCTCCTGCAGCACATCTTTACGGCTGGTGGTGCCGATGATCAGCAGCTTACGTCCCTTAAGAGGAAGAAAAGAACACCTAACATGTTATGTTGATAATCTAGCAATCTTATAAAAGTACTGAAAGACAGAAAAAGAGTGATACAGCATATACTCACAATTGCACCCATATGCCAAAGCACATGCGGAATAATTATTACTTACATGAGGTGGAGTTTTCTTCAATAAGACCAGCAGGGCCTGGAGGACCAGATTTGAGAAGCGAGGACCAATAGGCACATAATCTGGTACACCAGACATAATTCATTAATAGCATCTTTACATTCTTTTTATCATGCATTCTTTTTCAACTAACAAAATAAACACATTTAAATAAGCATAAAGATCTAACCTAATAGACGCTCAATATCATCAACTACAATACAGCTTAGCTGAGACTTGTAGGCATCATCAAAGATCTGAGAAAATTAACCACATTTTTAAAGAAAAAAAAAAAAAAGGGTAAAATTCAACAACTTTGCTTTTAAGAAATTAAGACCAGTACAACAATGTGAATTTATTAAATATTTGTTACTATAGTTACTATATTATATCAGAATGAAATATGTTCATATACATTTGTTATGTTCATATAACATTATATACATTTGTTTGTCATGTATACACAAGACACGCTGCCTCTGACCTTCTTGATGGCCTGGCATTTGGAGATCTCCGAGAAGCCAATCATCTTGTCAGGAGAGCAGATCTTAATGAAGGGGAACTGCGAGTCCTCTGAGATCTTTGCAGCCAGAGCTGTCTTTCCACTGTGAGGAGGTCCTAAAGCAAAATCAGTAGATGTTAAAAGGTTAGTTCACCCAAAAATGTAAATTCTCTCATGATTTTCTCAGCCTCATGCCATCCCAGATGTGTAAGACTTTCTTTCATATTCTGAAAACAAGATTTTTAGAAAAATATTTTAGCTCTGTTGGTACATACAACTTTATGCCAAAATTCAAAATATCCACATAAGGGCAACATGATGTACACCAGATGACTCTTGAGGTTAAATAAATGTATTTCAGAAGTGATACGATAGGAGTGGGTGAGAAACAGATCAATATTTAAGTATTTTTTTTACTATAAATTCTACACCCTGCTATTAACTTTCACTTTCTCATTCTTCATCTGTTTTTTGGTGATTCACATTCTTCATGCATATCGCCCCCTGCTGAGAAGGGAGAAGATTTTTTTTGATAAAAAATGACTTAAATATTGATCTGTTTCTCACCCACACCTATCAGATCACTTCTGAATATGTGGATTTAATCTAATGGATTTTTTTTATGCTCCCTTTATGTGGATTTTGGAGATTCAAAATTTTGACACACATTCACTTGCATTGAATGGACCTACAGAGCTGAAATATACTTCTAAAATCTTCATTTCTGTTCTGCAGAAGAAAGAAAGTCATACACATTTGGGGTGGCATGAGGGCAAGTAAATCATGAGAGAATTTTCATTTTTGGGTGAACTATCCCTTTAAGTATGGGTGCACAAATGCCTACTATTCGACGGGCAAAACAGTTGTGTGGACATCAGTGGTTATGCTGGAATATTTAAAATGAAAACAAACCCTCAAGAAGCATAGACACTAGTGGAGTGCGATCACTGTTCTTAGTCTGCTGTACCAGCAGCTCTCCGTCTTCCAACACTCTGGTGACTGGATCCCCCCACTTAATTATGCCGTTCATGATGAAACTGGAATAGTCTTCCTGGTTGGTACCAAAAGCCTAACAAGAGAAAAAATTACATGTTTTGCTTGACGAGTTAAACAACTACAAAGCATTCTCTGAACACAGAAATCATTCTTTTTGCCTGACAAATCCTCTTGATGAAAACAAAAGATATTCATTGAATAAACAAGACTCACAGGTTTAATGTCGTTATTCAAGGATGCCATGAAATCTGTACGAGTGACCTGTAGCTTCTCTGCTCTCTCCATGTCCACCTCTACAGTAGATGTAGCCTGGAAAAGACAATTTGACATAGGTTCAGGTGAGGTTTACCTTTTAAACGAGGTACAGTATTTTAAAAATGCATTCCTGGCTGAACATAGATAATAGAAAGAACAATAAAATGTCCCTGCTAATAGCATCAAATTACTGCATGGAGGAACAGTACCTTAATGTGGCGGTTCATAGCAGTAGACTGGGCGGCTCGAACCAGGCCCTCCAGTTCAGCTCCACTGTAGTTCTTGGTCTCAGCAGCCAGTTCTTTAACATCCACATCAGAAGCCAGGAGATTAAACTCTCGCATCTTAGATGTGTGAATGTTCAGGATCTGAACACGGCCCTTCTCATCCGGCAAACCTGTGAGATGAGAGAGAGATAGAGGTAAGAATAAACCGAGAGATGAATACATATGATTAAATATCTCCAGTTGAACAAAGGGCAAATGTCCTACCAATCTCCATCTTCACTTCAAATCTGCCAGGTCTCATCAAAGCTTCATCTATCAGGTCAGGTCTGTTAGTCATGCCTATAAAACAAAGGAACGGGTAACAAAAATTAAGAATTATGTAACAGCTTAAATTTGAATCAGATATTACAAATATGACCTTAGATATAAGGTTTATACTGTATATCGATATATTAATATATTGATTTGTTGATATATTGGTTGTAACATCCATTCCCAAAAAATACATAATGCACCATGTCTCATAATTAATGGCTTGCACAAATGTGATTGATTGGTCTAAAAGAAAACAATACTAAAACAAAACACAAACATTGATTTTATTGTATTATAATAATAGTAATAATAATTTAGGTTATTGGAAATTGTGAAATTGATATTGGACAGGTACCCAATCTTTAAATTAACTTTTTCAACAGTCACATAACATTTCCATAAACTTGTTATTTTTGATTGAAGGTTGTAGGTAACAATATCAACAATAACAACAATAATTGCAAACTTAGTATTACACAGAGATTATAGATGTGAGGTATTAGATGTGGTGTATTGACTCAAATCTGTGTCTACATTATTTGTAAGAGCTAACAAATATTGCAAAGCCACAGAAATCTGCTGCAAATTTTCACCTATAACAAGGATGTTGTTGAGCTGCTCCACTCCATCTATCTTTGACAGAAGCTGGTTGACCACTGTGTCGTGCACACCTGTGCTGCTTGCACCTGTACCACGCTGCTTACAGATAGCGTCCAATTCATCAAAGATGATAATGTGTAGGCCACTGTTAGCGCCCAACTGAAGAGAAAATGGGAAAGAATAATACAGAAAAATAGAAGAGAAGATAGTATAGTATAGTATAGTATAGTATAGGTTGTGTCTCAGGTTAATCATCTCACCCTTTTCTGTTCCTCCTCAGCATCTGCAAACAGTTTTCTGATGTTTGCCTCAGATTCACCCACGTATTTGTTAAGGATCTCTGGACCGTTGACTATCTTTGGCTCTCTGGCATTCAGCATCTTACCGATCTGCCTGGCCATCAGTGTTTTACCACAACCAGGAGGACCAAAGAGCAGGATGCCTTTCACATGCTTACAACCTGCGGTGCAGAGGACATGACTTTAGATTTAGATTAGAAGACTTCATATTTTACAACCAAATAGCTGATATGAAGACGACACTTACCCATCTGCTCCACAATGTCTGGAGGAAAGACTCGAGAGGCGAAGGCCCTACGGAAGATGTCAGAGAACTCCTTGTCTAGACCACCAATGCCCATTTTCTCAAAGTTCCAGTCAGGGTTAATGATGGTCTGACGGGCTTCTTTGGTCTTGGCCTTACCTGGTGAAAAGGAGAACAAAGGTTAAGATTAAATGCTGCAGAACAAATGAAACTGTAAATATGAACAGAGATACTTTTTCATATTTGATCAAACTCACCAACTAGGGTAAGGGACGAGCTCTCTGACTTTTCAAAGATCACTTGACTGTTTCCAACCAACAGTCCAATCTCAATCTGTGAAGTTAAAACAAAGGATAACTAACTGCATTTCAAAATTACAGTATCTACTCTTTATATTGATATTTTATATGATATTAAAGTGGTGATATTACTTGATCTCAAGTGTTCTGAAAAAGAAACAAATGTATAGATACCTTTTGCTTCTTCCCAGATGCTGGTTCTCCCTTCAGTATGCTGGAGTCCATAGCCTCAATGTCCTTTATAACCAACCCAAAGAGCTTGTCACAGAAACTGAAGACCAGCTAGGTCAGGGATTAAAAGGGTTTTAATTAGCATAATTAGCATTTAAATCTTTGGAACAAATTTACCGAACCTGAGGACTGAGGACTAATTGCCCCCCAATTTGAAACTAATAATCATTATTTGCACACAATTTTTGATAAGTGATTCTGACCTGTTGTCCTACAGAGAAACTTTGATTGTTGAAATTCTGGATATATTCTGCAGCCATTTTATCAGAGTCGTAGGGACTGGAGTCAGTGCTCTTTTTTTGCAGAAAGTCAATCTCGATGGTCATGGCACCAATACACTGCTTGGATTTGTCAAAGTTGTAGTTGGTCACTGAAAGGAGGGGCCAAAAACAAAATTCCATCACTTACTGGAATGTTTTAATTATCTGAAAATGGTACAGTGTATTTGTTGCAAATGTTGTGAAACCACTCCAAAAGCAATGTACACACCCTCTATTTCTTGTCCGATGGACAGGCCTGCCCATTTTCTCTTTAAGAAGAAAAGAGTTAAGAGTGAATTAATACAATGAAATAGCAAAGTTTGTGTTGCTAACTTGAACCTAGTCATAATGGATTGTTCTGCCATCAGTCAAATTTCATTGGTCCAAAATCTCCCTCGATATAGCTGTATATTGCACATCAAGGTGCGTTTCGTAACGCAGCATTTTTGTATTAGTGTGGATTGAAAAGTTACTTGTCGCAACACCTGTTTTGGACAGAGTAAAGTTAGGGTGAATTCCGGTAAATTGTCAAAATTGTCCAAATTTACCTGAATTCTGTGTGTGAATCATTTAACTATATGTTTGCTTGAAGACTGAAACTGTGGTGGGCTTTAATTTTAGTATCTGTGTTCTGACACAATGTCATATGCGTCATATGGCTTGGCTGTAGCTCTGCACCTGTGGCAAACTGAAAGCGATGGTTCCAGGAATCACAGAGTGGTGGCACTTCACTGTGAACACAAACTTGTGGGGAGGTGTTGTCCTCACACTCACATGCCTGGAGAGAGATAAAGGCAAGGTTTAACTTCAGAAACAATGCAAAAATGGGAAAAGATGAAAGGCAACAGCAGGTGGATGATGTCTGTTTAATATACGCTTTGGTTACTTTTTTATAAATGTTTCTCAATCTGCAAATAAATAACAGTTCAGTTCACAACACCTCAACAAAATGCAGGGTTATGTGATAGGAGTCAGGACACACCATATTAGCCTGTAAACAAGCAGTTTTCCATTCAAGTACTGCACCAATCCTTTAGACAAGATAATCTGAAATTAGCAAACAGGATTATAGTTGTGTGGATGGCTAACAATGGTGGACTGTTCAGGTTAGAGCGCCACTTTCATTAGGACTATGTCCAAATATGTCAATTCATTCAAGTAAAGCACAGGTTAACACTGTGGCTCTGTGGTGCTAGGTTTACATTGCTCGGTCTCTTTAAGATCCCAGCCAGCCTGACATAACCAATGGTGTGAGTTTGGGGTGGGCCTATCAGTTTGTCTGTCCAATGACAGATGAGAAGAGAGTACTGGGAAACCTATTTGAAAACTTTAATTAGTTAAAATTTACAATTTAGTTTGGTGGTGCTAGTCCCACATATATTACACACTTTTTGCATCTTTAAACAAAGAAAAGATACACTCAGTAAAAGTTTAGCTGGCTCTTAATCATCCCAATGGTGCCAGTATTCAGCGTTTATCCAAGCCTAATGGGGGCCTTAAGCAAAACATTGTGTGGGGGCCCCTGTCAATATTTTTGTTACACTACATTGAGAGTGTGGAGTCCCTAAGCAACTTGCTTAGTTTGCCTACAGGTCCTTCTCAAAAAATTTGCATATTGTGATAAAGGTCATTATTTTCCATAATGTAATGATAAAAATTAAACTTTCATATATTTTAGATTCATTGCACACCAACTGAAATATTTCAGGTCTTTTATTGTTTTAATACTGATGATTTTGGCATACAGCTCATGAAAACCCAAAATTCCTATCTCAAAAAATTAGCATATCATGAAAAGGGTCTCTAAACGAGCTATTAACCTAATCATCTGAATCAACTAATTAACTCTAAAAACCTGCAAAAGATTCCTGAGGCTTTTAAAAACTCCCAGCCTGTTTCATTACTCAAAACCGCAATCATGGGTAAGACTGCCGACCTGACTGCTGTCCAGAAGGCCATCATTGACACCCTCAAGCAAGAGGGTAAGACACAGAAAGAAATTTCTGAACAAATAGGCTGTTCCCAGAGTGCTGTATCAAGGCACCTCAGTGGGAAGTCTGTGGGAAGGAAAAAGTGTGGCAAAAACGCTGCACAACGAGAAGAGGTGACCGGACCCTGAGGAAGATTGTGGAGAAGGACCGATTCCAGACCTTGGGGACCTGCAGAAGCAGTGGACTGAGTCTGGAGTAGAAACATCCCCGCATTCCCCAGGTCAAGCCACTTTTGAACCAGAAACAGCGGCAGAAGCGCCTGACCTGGGCTACAGAGAAGCAGCACTGGACTGTTGCTCAGTGGTCCAAAGTACTTTTTCGGATGAAAGCAAATTTTGCATGTCATTCGAAATCAAGGTGCCAGAGTCTGGAGGAAGACTGGGGAGAAGGAAACGCCAAAATGCCTGAAGTCCAGTGTCAAGTACCCACAGTCAGTGATGGTCTGGGGTGCCATGTCAGCTGCTGGTGTTGGTCCACTGTGTTTTATCAAGGGCAGGGTCAATGCAGCTAGCTATCAGGAGATTTTGGAGCACTTCATGCTTCCATCTGCTGAAAAGCTTTATGGAGATGAAGATTTCATTTTTCAGCACGACCTGGCACCTGCTCACAGTGCCAAAACCACTGGTAAATGGTTTACTGACCATGGTATTACTGTGCTCAATTAGCCTGCCAACTCTCCTGACCTGAACCCCATAGAGAATCTGTGGGATATTGTGAAGAGAAAGTTGAGAGACGCAAGACTCAACACTCTGGATGAGCTTAAGGCCACTATCGAAGCATCCTGGGCCTCCATAACACCTCAGCAGTGCCACAGGCTGATTGCCTCCATGCCACGCCGCATTGAAGCAGTCATTTCTGCAAAAGGATTCCCGACCAAGTATTGAGTGCATAACTGAACATAATTATTTGAAGGTTGACTTTTTTTTGGTATTAAAAACACTTATTTTATTGGTCGGATGTTTAAATATTTAATCTTGTCACTTGTACTCATTCCGATTGTGCAGTCTGGTGGATCACACTCCTGTTTATCAATACCATACCATCACTGGACTATACGGTTGACTTGCACTCTGTTGTTGTCTGAAGTATGTTTAGTGTGTTTGTTGTTTGGTTTGCTTGTTTTGTTTACATATACTTTTATGTTTGAGAATTGGCTGAAAGTGCTTAATAAAGTAAACATGTTATTATTATTGTCAATTGCATGACACAGTTTCATGAGCTGTCATCATGGCAGCACCCAAGGTGGGCGACCCGCTCCATGTAAAATTAAACCGCTTTTATTGAGTGTCTGATAAGGCCGGAGTCTTCCTTTCAGGATGTACACTCGCAAAATTATGCAGGAGTACATCATTTTCAACATATGTTTAAAAAAAAAGAAAAGCTATTCATGTCTTTGTGTAAAACTTTTTTTAATTATCAAATATTTATTTAGTGCACCTTTAATGTAAAAAATAATATGAACCATGATAACTTTAAGGTCTGGAAAGGAGTGTAACCTCAGATTTGTGTTGATTCATGCTCCTTGAATAATTTCTAAATGTATTTATTTTACTATTAATTTTATTTTACATTAATAAAAATCCAACATTTATAAAATATTCTCAAATATATTCCCCATATTTTCATTTACTTTATAGGGTTTGTGTGCTTCACCTGAATTTGCTCTCTTGTCAATTTAATTCGGGTTACACTCCCACTGGGGAAAAGAAAACAATATGTAGAGCGCTCTGGGACAGAGACTGGTGCACATAGTTCATTATACCAGTTGATTGCAACCTGTGTTTTATTTATATTACTCATGCTAATAAGGTTTACAAGTTAACCACTTATTTTTCATAGTAAATTCAAATAAAACATAAAAAATATTTTTTTTCTTGTTGCTGTTTTGAAATACGCTACAGTAATAAGAGTATACATACATTTACATAAACATTAATATACTAATACAAATTCACTTTGACAAGAAAAACTATCTACCAACAACTGACCTAAAATATAGTACACACTGCCTATAAAAATACTTAATTGCAAATATCTCCTGGTGTAAAATTGCAATTGGTTTCCATGTCTAACCTTGATGAATCTATGAGGATATGTGGGGTGGATACTCACTGTCCAGACTGCAGGTCTCTCTCATTCACTACAGCACAGTTCGTCAGTGACAGCTCATCTGTCGGGCATCGGGCTGCTTGCATCGTCTGGAGGGAGACAGATAATAATAATAATAATGAGAAAGTGAGAGAGAGAGAGAGTATAATGTATCAAGGAAGTGTGCCTTGCATGATAGAGCAATTGATCCAGCTATAAATCTGAAGCTCAACATGCATGGCTATAAAATCCTATTTGCAGCCATTTCTCATGCAAGATCAGTCTTCGCATCAAAAATGTATAGCACACCAAATGATGGAGGTCCCATGATTCTCTGCAGAGTATTAAAAATTGTAAACCCATTTTGAAAACAGCAAGCTATAAAGTTGACCGTTTTGTCCTGAGCAAGGAGAATTCTGTCAAACTTTCGAAGCTCTGGAATTATCTAACAGGATTTTTGTTGTTGTTGTTGTTTGTTAGACCTCATCTAACCATCCCTTCCAGGAACTGTTGTAAACAGTAAAACAGATGCATCATATTTTATTGCAATGGAGAGCCTACAAACCTCAAACCAATAATACATAAAACTAGATGAGCTGATAAACGAAATGCAAAAAATCCTAGCATAATTAGCTAATAGGAACATCTGCTTGACAAGCAGAAGGCAGCAAAAACTATCAAGATTGTGAATCAGCAAGAGAACAACAGTCATTGAATTACTAAGCATGGGTGAATCAGAAGCAATATTAAAAGACAAATAAGTAAGCCAATTTTAAGCAAATAGAGGCAGAAACTGTTCAGGGTGTTCTAGCTTTATTTGTTCCTTCTTTGTTGTTTTGTTGCACATTAATAGCACAGTAAATAAGACAGCACAACAAGGAGAACGGATTGAAATCCCATCAGGGTATTTGAAGCAGAGAACAGAGAAAGCAGCAGGCTGCAACAGAACAACTGATAAGTAAAGACAGAACAGTAAGCACATTTTTATTGAAAACAATTCGCTTTAGAAAACATAGCTAAAGCTCAGATAAATTATTTCCTTCATTAAACAATTTATTAATTGAGTTTAACCTTTTCATGAAAGGGGTAATGTTTTATATCTACACTATGAAAAAATAATAATAAACAAACAATAAAGTCTTTCATTTATTATTGTTCTTATGTACTGTATACATTTGCTCAGTACCAATACAACACTAATTAATGTGTTTTTTTTTTTTTTTGTTTTGTTTTTTTTTTTTTTTTTACTTCCATTAGATTTGGGATAAATGTTTGACAAAGCTATTTTAAAGATGCCAGTTGCAATAACTTAGAAGAGTTAAAACAAATGGCAATAAGAGTGCTTTTTGAATATTTTGCTATCCATGGATGCCTTAAATAAATCTTGATGAAATCAGTCCATTAAAATAATGATAACAATGATTGTATGAAAAACCAAACAGTCACAAGACTCAAATTATATACACTCACCTAAGGGATTATTAGGAACACCTGTTCAATTTCTCATTAATGCAATTATCTAATCAACCAATCATGGCAGTTGCTTCAATGCATTTAGGGGTGTGGTCCTGGTCAAGACAATCTCCTGAACTCCAAACTGAATGTCAGAATGGGAAAGAAAGGTGATTTAAGCAATTTTGATCGTGGCATGGTTGTTGGTGCCAGACGGGCCGGTCTGAGTATTTCACAATCTGCTCAGTTACTGGGATTTTCATGCACAACCATTTCTAGGGTTTACAAAGAATGGTGTGAAAAGGGAAAAACATCCAGTATGCGGCAGTCCTGTGGCGAAAATGCCTTGTTGATGCTAGAGGTCAGAGGAGAATGGGCCGACTGATTCAAGCTGATAGAAGAGCAACTTTGCCTGAAAGAAACACGCACAACCTTGAGGCGGATGGGCTACAACAGCAGAAGACCCCACCGGGTACCACTCATCTCCACTACAAATACGAAAAAGAGGCTACAATTTGCAAGAGCTCACCGAAATTGGACAGTTGAAGACTGGAAAAATGTTGCCTGGTCTGATGAGTCTCGATTTCTGTTGAGACATTCAGATGTTAAGAGTCAGAATTTGGCGTAAACAGAATGAGAACATGGATCCATCATGCCTTGTTACCACTGTGCAGGCTGGTGGTGGTGGTGTAATGGTGTGGGGGATGTTTTCTTGGCACACTTTAGGCCCCTTAGTGCCAATTGGGCATCGTTTAAATGCCACGGCCTACCTGAGCATTGTTTCTGACCATGTCCATCCCTTTATGGCCACCATGTACCCATCCTCTGATGGCTACTTCCAGCAGGATAATGCACCATGTCACAAAGCTCGAATCATTTCAAATTGGTTTCTTGAACATGACAATGAGTTCACTGTACTAAATGGCCCCCACAGTCACCAGATATCAACCCAATAGAGCATCTTTGGGATGTGGTGGAACGGGAGCTTCGTGCCCTGGATGTGCATCCCACAAATCTCCATCAACTGCAAGATGCTATCCTATCAATATGGGCCAACATTTCTAAAGAATGCTTTCAGCACCTTGTTGAATCAATGCCACGTAGAATTAAGGCAGTTCTGAAGGCGAAAGGGGGTCAAACACAGTATTAGTATGGTGTTCCTAATAATCCTTTAGGTGAGTGAGTGTGTGTGTGTGTGTGTGTGTGTATATATATATATATATATATATATATATATATATATATATATATATATATATATATATATATATATATCATATATACATACACACACACACACACACACACACACAGTATAAAACAAAGAAAAAGCAAATAAAAAAAAATCTTCAAAAAACAAGCAATCAATAAAAATCTAAACCAAACTTAAAGGAATATTCCAGGTTCAGTACAAGTTAAGCTCAATTGACACATTTTGTAGCATAATATTGATTACCACAAAAATGTATTCTGACTTGTCCCTCCTTTTCTTTAAAAAAGCACAAATCTGGGTTCCAGTGAGGCACTAACAATGGAAGTGAATGGGGGCCAATTTTTGAACATTAAAATACTCACTGTTTCAAGAGTATAGCCACAAGACAAACAAAATGTGTTAACGTGATTTTAGTGTGATAACATAACTGACTAACCTTTTCTGTGTAAAGTTATAACTAATTTAGAACTTTGTTGCCATGACGATGTAATGTCAATGAACCCTAAAAATGACTGTCAAAATTACAATTTAAACAAAATAAATAATAATACACCTTTTTTTTTTCTTCCCAATTTGGAATGCACTCTAGGTCCTCATTTTGGCATGGTGACTCCTTATTCCAGGTGGCGGAAGATGCCTCCGCATCTGAGACCATCAATCCGCGCATCTTATCACGTGGCTTGTTGAGGGTGTTACTGCGGAGACAGTGCGTGTGGAGACTTCATGCTATTCTCCTCGGCATCCACACACAACTCACCATGTGTCCCACCGAGAGAGAGAGAACCACAAGGAGGTTGCCCCAACATGACTCTACCCACCGTAGCAACCGGGCCAATTGGTTGCTTAGAGTGGTGGTGGTGTAGTGGGCTAAAGCACATAACTGTTGATCAGAAGGTTGCTGGTTCGATCTCCATGGCCACCACAATTGTGTTCTTGAGCAAGGCACTTAACTTCAGGTTGCTCCGGGGGGATTGTCCCTGTAATAAGTGCACTGTAAGTCGCTTTGGATAAAAGCGTCTGCCAAATGCATAAATGTAAATGCTTAGGAAACCTGACTGGAGTCACTCAGCATGACCTGGATTCAAACTTGTGTGTCTAGGTGTGGTATTCAGCGTCTTTACTTGCTGAGCTACCCAGGCCCCCAATAATACACAAGTTTTAACAGAAGAATAAATGCAAGTGCTTTTATAAAATTATAAATAAGCTTCACATTTCTGTCCAAACCCTCCAAAAATTGGCCACATTCAATTCAACAGTTTTCAGACTGCATGTGAGGTCTGGGACAGAATTGTAGGACAAGGAGTAGCATTCTGAGGGTTTGTATCTGATTCAAAGCCTGGGCATTGACTTTAACCTTACAGGGTGACATAATCCATTTAACAAAGAGCACCAATGAGTAACTAGTCCTACAGTTGCAGGCCGGAAAAGCAATAATCCATGCAGAATGTTTACTTGAGGGCTTGCTCCCTCCCAGCATGTACAATAAATTCACCACGGGAGATCACAGCAGGGGCAGACTGGCCATAGGGAGAACCGGGACTTTTCCCTATGTGCCGGACACGAAACGGGGACGAATGGGCAGCGATAAACTGGCCACAAAATGGCGCCGTAATATGCAGAAAAGGACATCTCTGCATTATATTCTAATTTAGAAGCTTTATAACAAAAGGTGGGCACTGTATCCTAATTCATCACTAAAACACAAAATGCTGCATGTCATTTCATCAGCCAGTAAAAATCTATTTCAAGTAGCCCTACCCTCCATGTTTAATGAGGTTGGGCCTCTGGAGAGATATTCAGTATGGAACAAGGAAGGAAGCTGCTCAATGTGGTCTAGTTGAAACTTTTGACTCCTCGTCACAGGTCAATAAAACTGCCCCTGGAACCAACAACCAACTTCAGGCTGTAATCAAGAATTATTAGTTTAGAACTGCCTATAAAAAAGCTCATTTTATATATACAGTGCCATACATTACAGAATTTTTCTGAAGTTTCACTGCAAAGCACAGCTAAAAGCCCAAAAAATCCGTTCTTCCAATTATTTTGGTGTAATAAATGCAGGTTGTAAATGTGTTAAACATACCGAGCATGAAATTGGTCCCTGTTCCTGATTACAATGTTTTACCTTGAATATTTTTCTATTCCTGGATTACAGTAGGCTGCATGCATGACTTCCAATTTATGGATTGCACCACTAATGTATCACACTAAATGGAGGATAATCCTCAAATTATTCAGCATGCAAAAGAGATTAACAAATATCACAGACCAAAAACTCTGACCCCCAAAAGCCACTAAGTGATGGTTAACTGAAGATCATTCTAGACAGAATTCCTGTCAGAAACACAGTTTCAAGGAATATTGTGGGCTAAATACACGTTAAGCTCAATCCACATTTGTGACCAATTTGATTATCACAAAACCTAATTTCGACTTGTCCCTCCTTTTCTTAAAAAAAAAAAAAAAAATCAGGGTTACAGTGAGGCACTGACGATGGAAGTCAATGTGGCCAATCCGTAAACATTAAAATACTGTTTCAAAAGTTAAGCCACAAGACATAAACAATATGTGTGTGTGGCGATGATGACGTGGTTGAGTATTCATCCAGAGAGAAAGCGGTAAGTGTACACATGCACCTGAGCACTATTATGTCTAACACCTGTTTCTGACTGCAGTAAGCATTGGGGAGAGCGATATAAGGAGGAACCATGCCAGCAACGGTGAGAGAGAAAGAGCTACCACAAGCAGAAATAGGTGTTTGAAATTATAGTGTTCAGGTGTGTGCACCATTACCCTTTCTCTCTCGCTCCGGACAAAAGCTTGACCACGCCCCCCCACCGCCACAGTGTGTTAACATGATTTTAATGTGATAAAAAAAAAAAAAATCACTTTTATGTTGTAACAAGTTTCCAGTGAGGAAGGGACGGAAACAGCAACAGGGTTCAGGTAAGGTTGTTTTTAATTCTCACACACTAATTCACACACTAATATAACACAATAGCTTCTTGGCCTTCGTGGTCGGGCTCTCCCTGGGCTCTGTTGCTGCTGCTTTTATGCCGCCTCCTCAAGCTACTGCAATTAGAGACAGGTGTTAGACATAATTTAGCTCAGGTGTGAGCCCTTACCGCTTTCTCTCCGACGGGCGCTTGACCACGCCCGCTGCCACATACCCCCACCGCCCGACTCAGGCCGGGCGTCATCCGGCCTGCCTACCACTCCCCCATTTCTGGAGAGGAAGTCAGCGGCAGCCATCTGCACCCCCGGTCTGTGGACCACCTTGAACTTAAAAGGCTGGAGGGCCAGATACCAACGGGTGATCCGGGCGTTAGTATCTTTCATGCGGTGGAGCCACTGCAGTGGGGCGTGATCCGAGCAGAGGGTGAAGGCCCGCCCCAGCAGGTAGTATCGGAGGGTGAGGACCACCCACTTGATGGCCAGACACTCCTTCTCTACGGTGCTGTACTTAGTCTCCCTCAAGGAGAGCTTCCGGCTAATGTACAGCACCGGCGCCTCTCCCTCCACCACCTGCAGAGTACGCCCCCAGCCCTCTGTCTGAAGCGTCCGCCTGCAAAACAAAAGGGAGAGAGAAGTCAGGTGCATGCAAAAGCGGCCCCCCACAAAGTGCAGCTTTAATCTGTGTAAACGCCTGTTGGCACTGCTCCGACCATTGGACCAGATCTGGAGCCCCCTTTTTAGTGAGGTCAGTCAGCGGGCTGATGACATCCGAATAATTAGGCACAAATCTTCTGTAATAGCCAGCCAGCCCCAGGAACTGCCTCACCCCCTTTTTGGTCTTGGGTCTAGGGCAAGTCGCAATCGCCGCGGTCCTGTCAATTTGGGGACGCACCTGGCCATGACCCAAGTGGAACCCCAGATACCGTATCTCCACACGCTCAACCGCAAGACTTTTTCGGGTTTGCCGTGAGCCTCGCCCGCCGCAGCGATCTCAGGACGGCCCTCAGATGTTGCATGTGCCGCTGCCAATCATTGCTATAAATGATGATATCGTCTAGATAGGCAGCGCGTAAGCAGTGTGCGGTCTGAGGATCCTATCCATGAGGCGCTGAAACGTGGCTGGTGCCCCGAACAAACCGAAAGGAAGCGCCACTGAATTGGTGTAATCCGAACGGCGTGGTGAAGGCCGCTTTTTCACGGGAAATTGGTGTCAAGGGATCTGCCAATAACCCTTCGTTAGATCCAAGGTCGAATAAAATCGAGCCGCACTCTAACCGATCGAGCAGTTCATCAACACGGGCATTGGGTACGCATCAAATTTAGACACCGCGTTGACTTTCCTATAATCCACACAGAAACGCACAGACCCATCGCTCTTGGGAACAAGGACGACCGGGCTGGACCAATCACTGTGGGATTCTTCTATTACTCCCATCTCAAGCATCGCGATCCAATTCTTCTCGTACTACTTTCTTTTTATGTTCGGGCAAGCTGATAGGGCGGCAACGCATCACCACGCCCGCTCGGTCTCGATATGGTGATGTATGATGTTTGTGCGGCCCGGTAGAGGAGAAAACACGCCTGCAAACTCCTTTTGTAATTCGAAACCTCTGCGAAGTTGGCGCGTGAGAGGTGGTCTCCACAAGGAACCGGGTGTTGAGATTGCGGGCTTTGTTTACCTCCGTCCGAGCTCCGCCTCTCCGAACTACCATTGCCAACGCCACAGAGGCCGCTTCTCTCCACAATTTCAGGAGGTTGAGGTGATATATTTGACGCGTGCCCCTCTATCGGTATCGCTTAACCTCATAATCGAGATCCCCTACTGGTCGTGGTGACCTCAAAGGGTCCTTGCCACTTGGCTGAGTAATTTCGAGCTCGATGTTGGGAGT
This sequence comes from Xyrauchen texanus, assembly GCF_025860055.1. Taxonomy (NCBI): domain Eukaryota; kingdom Metazoa; phylum Chordata; class Actinopteri; order Cypriniformes; family Catostomidae; genus Xyrauchen; species Xyrauchen texanus. The sequence continues at coordinate 23,058,464 of NC_068283.1, read as the reverse complement.
AATACAAGCACTTTATCTCCCGGTGCGAATTCTCAGTAGCTGAGCACCCCTGTCATACAGCCGGCGTTGGCGTTCTTGAGCCTGGAGCAAATTCTCCTGTGTTAATTTCCCCAGTGTGTGGAGTTTTGCTCTAAGATCAAGAACGTATTGAATTTCATTTTTACTATTAGAAGGTCCTCCTCCCAAGCTTCACGGATGACGCCGAGGACCCCGCGTGGGTGTCGCCCGTACAGCAGCTCGAACGGTGAGAACCCCGTGGAGGCTTGTGGGACCTCCCGCACTGCGTAATAACAGGGGTTGAGCCACCTATCCCAATTCCTAGCGCCTTCGTGGTACGTAACTTACTGAATCATATTTTTTAGTGTTTTATTAAATCGCTCCACTAGGCCATCAGTCTGCGGATGGTAAATGCTAGTGCGAATCGACTTAATGCCCAATAGTTCGTAAAGCTCACGAGTGTACGTGACATAAACGCTAGTGCCCTGATCGGTGAGGATTTCTTTCGAATCCCCACCGGAGATTATTTTGAAGAGTGCCCCTGCAACACTACGCGCGGAGATGTTGCTCAGGGGCACTGCTTCCGGATATCGCTTGCGTAATCCACTAGGACTAACACAAAGCTGATGTCCGCGTGCTGTCCGTTCTAATGGCTCGACGAGGTCCATTCCAATTCTTTCGAAGGGGACCTCGATCAATGGAAGGGGCGCAAAGGCGCTTTTGGGGTGGCCGTGGGTTTACCAACTGACATTCACGGCACGCCGCACACCACCCGCGGACGCCACCGCCAATGCCCGCCAATAGAAACAGGCTATTAGACGGAGAAGTGTCTTTCTTTCCCGAGGTGACCGCCATAGATTATAGTGAGCCGCCTGGAAAACCATTTCCCGGCGGCTCCGTGGAATCAATAATTGTGTCACTTCCTCCATCACTCTGTACAACCGATCTTTAATAAGCGAAAAATATGGGTATGCAATGGCGACGCCCGACCGGAGCTGTTGACCATCAATTACTCTCACTTGGCCAAGAGCATGTTTAAGGGTTTCGTCCCGCGACTGCTCTAGAGGGAAGTCCCCCTCAGGGAATTCCCTGAGAGGAGGGGCGGCCACCTCGCCCCTTCCCTTGTCATTCCAAGCAGCCGAGGATCGGCCCCTGCCCGCCTCCCTGCCAAAGCATCGCGACACCGCGACACCTCTTTATGCAGGACCCATCCGCACAAATACCCTCTAAAATATCTTTGAAATTCGCCAATCAGTACCCAAGATTAGCGGATGGGTGAGGCGGAACTAACCGCTGCCTCCACACTATGGTTTTTTCCCTGAATTTAATCGCCAAAGTCACCATGGGATACTTGTGAACATCCCCATGCACACACCTCACCCTCACCAGTTTAGCTAATCCCAAAGCCTCAGGTTGAACCAAGCGCTGGTGGATGGTGGTCTGGTTACAGCCGGTATCCAACAATGCTTGGTATGTACCCCCTGGATCCTTACCGAATACGGCACGCTCCAGCCCGATCGGGGCAGCCTGCGGGAAGTCGGAGACCCGCACCACCGTCCCCATTTCCATCAGCGGACACTGATCCCGGAAGTGGTCCGGGTCTCCGCACCTCCAGCAGACCGGCCCAGGCGCCACGGCCGCACCCGTGCCCACCTGAGGAGGAGAGCGGCTGAAGGACGGGGAAGGGGTAGGCGGGTTCTCCCACGGCCGGGAAGTTGGTCTCGTGAATCCTCGGCGCCTGCGGGGGGCAGGAACATACCCTGGGGAGAGAGCAGAGTGAGAGGGCAGAGGGGAGGGGAGAAAAACAGGGGAAGACACAGGCGAAGGGGAGAGAGAGACAGAGGGCTCATCCGCCCTTGGAATCGCCGCCATGTGGTCCTCCGCGAGTCGTACGGCTTCCTCCAGCGACGCCGGGCGGTGGCATTGGACCCACTCCGCCGTTTTCCGGGGCAAGCGCTGGACAAACTGCTCCAGTACCACTTGATCGACGAGCTCCTCGACGTCGCGGTCCCCCGCAAGCAGCCACCTCCGACAGGCATCACGGAGCCGCTGGGCGAACGCAAACGGGCGGTCGGATTTATCCAGTTTCATGGCCCGGAAGAGCTGGCGACTTTCTTCCGGGGTCCGACCAACCCGTTGCAGGATGGCTCTCAAGTCGGTAGTTGTGCTTCCCCGGACAAGAGAGGGACGAGGCGGGCTGCCCACTGGTCGCGTGGCCAACCCCAAATTTCCGCCGTGCGCTCAAAGAGGTCCAGGAACGCATCTGGATCATCTGCCGGCCCCATCTTCTGTAGCGCGGGTGGGGGCAGTGTGGCGCGGGTATCCGGGGTCACGGCCGCGTCTGGGGCAGCCTCCTGGCTGAGGAGGCTCCGGATGGCAAGCCGGTCCTCTGCTTGAGCCCGCATGATCTCAAAGAACCGACGATCCTGGTCCTGTCGGAGTTCAAGCAGAGACTGTTGGTGGCCCTGATGGAGCGTAGCGAGGGACTGGAGGACTTCCGCCAGCTGGGAGGACTCTACGGGGCGACTCTGTTCCATAGCTTTGGACCACTGTTCCTGCAAATTCCCGGGTTTCGGCACCAGTGTAACAAGTTTCCAGTGAGGAAGGGACGGAAACAGCAACAGGGTTCAGGTAAGGTTGTTTTTAATTCTCACACACTAATTCACACACTAATATAACACAATAGCTTCTTGGCCTTCGTGTCGGGCTCTCCCCTGGGCTCTGTTGCTGCTGCTTTTTATGCCGCTCTCCTCAAGCTACTGCAATTAGAGACAGGTGTTAGACATAATTTAGCTCAGGTGTGAGCGCCCTTATCGCTTTTCTCTCCCGGACGGGCGCTTGACCACGCCCCCGCTGCCACATATGTGTAATGCTTTTGTAAAATTATAAGGTTCACATTTATGTCTTTAAACCCTCAAAATATTCCCTTCCATTGTTAAGAGGAAGGGATGAAAATTAAGAGGGATTGGTTGCATCAGCTGAAAAGGAAAGGCTTTTCTGAAACAGAGCCAGTTATTACAATTTGATTACAAAGACAATTTGTTTTTTAAATGACATGCACAGACAGGGTCAGTTTTGATTTTATGTTGACTTATAGAAATATTACTCAAATACTTTTGTAATTGACAATTTAAGGGGATAAAGCTATTAAAATGTATTTATGAATACAGAGAAATATGTATTAAAAAAAGCAGCATTTCACCCAGAAAAACAAATTGAATAAATGCCCACCACTTCCACCTAACAAATTAACTGAGCTAAAGCCTTGCAAACTGCATTTCTTTGCAACACTACAATATCTTGCAATTCCTACAAAACCTTTCTATGCATTTTCGCTCACATTTGCATTAAATCACCAGAGGGAGTGATCTTAATTGAAGGGAGGGAAAGAGTTTATATTAATTTCAGATCAAATCTATGTCTCAAGTGGCATGCATTGTGATCTGTGAAAATATGTAAAATGGCATTGATTGGAGAAAGAAAAACGTTATGGTCTGAAAATTACACAAAAATGTTTTCAACATAAATGTATAAAAGAAGTACAAAAAAGTTGCCATATGACTTTGGATGACCCAGACACCTTCTAAAAAGTTTAATTTACTTAGCTGTGTGGCAGCCACATCAGTTTCGGAATATTGCTTTCATGCAGGGCTACCTTTGAGTAGAGCTATGTCTGAAGGAACCAATTTATAATGTAAATTATTCAGTATACTCTAATACACTTGAGATCTTGGCAATTATTCCAGTGCCCAAAATAGTTATTAAAGAAATAACTTAAAAGCTTTGTTTAAAAATTGTATCACTGGCAAACACACACAAGTTTCATTTTGACGCACAAAGAAGCCTAAAATCCTAGACTAATATAAAAAGATGTATGTTTTAGTCCTTTCTCTGAATAAAAAGGAGACATGTTTCAGTGGTATAAATGCAAGAAGCACTGGAGTAGGGAAAAATATTTTGCAACACATTCTATGTCTAACTCCACTGTCTAGTTCCACCACATCTTAACCAGATTTTGGTCAGAAATCAAGGCAGCATCATGTAGGCACACAACCAGACAGTATATCATTCACACATTCTCAAAAGAGGCAGATAATGTCTTGACTAATTTAACCTTTCGGTAAAGTCTGTGGGAGATAGATGCCCACACATAGCATTTTCATTCTGGCTTGGTCTGATTTGATCTGTGCAGTTTACTGTATGTGCTATGCCATATGAAATACATTAAAAAAAAAGTGCATGTAAATGAATACAGGCATGTCATTCTGAACAACGGAAATAATTTTAAATTTCCCTTTTCCCAAACTAATCTTGCCGTCTTTGATTTGAAGCACACCAGGAGACATGATTTGGGCTTTCTAAAACAACTGACACAGCCCGACTCATATTTACTCATCTTTTTCTACAGCTGTTAGTGAGTAAGGAAATCAGAAAACATCTTTCGCCTTGTTCACCTGACATGTTCTCATATGTTTAAGAATACTTATGGATGTCATTATCTGAGGCTGAACATCAGATGTAGATGATCAGTGGCTTTCCGATAACCTGTGGATACATAATCTGTGATCTGGTGATCTTTTTATGCAATCTGTACTTGCGCCTTGAGTTGTGTAATTAATCAGTCTGTTGAGTCTCTCAGCTGTGATGAGCCGTAATGCTGAAGTTGTTTATTTAAAACCATTTCCTAGCTTTAGTATTGTAGTAGTAATACAAGCGATCACGAAGTGCTGTTTTATGTAACTTATGTTTAATGTAGCTGAAGCTGATTCACATAACGTCGCCTAACTGGCTCATAATACACACAAAAATGATATTTTGCCACCACCTGCATGCTAACATATGTAAAAAAAAATAAAAATAAAACAAAAAAACAGTAACTCATAACACATATGCACTGCTCTTACAATTTAGCTTAGATTGGCACAAACACAAACGGAGTGATACACACAGTGAAGTATTAGAGTAATGATGGTGCCAGACCATCAGCACTCATGGAATGTCTCTCGTCCAATCAGATTGGAGGACTGGAAATAACAGTTGTAGCCTATCTATAACACTCAATACAAATGGGGTGTCATAAAAACATTGGATAAGTATGCACATAATTGCAATCGATTAATGTACAAAAAGTAGATCCCTTTCAGTGATGGGTAGCAAATAAGACATGGGTCTAAATGAGAAACCGATGTCAATCTATCCGCATAATGTGGAATCTTAAATGTTAAGGCTGCAATATGATGGCCTTTCTATTGGCTTTTAACAAGTATCCGTGGAAATCATAAGCGCGCCTCGTTCTGCAGCAAAGCGAGGGAGTGCAAATGTTTGTGTTTATGTGGACTATTTAAAGCAAATCCATCAAGCTTGACGCAGAACCGTAAACCAGCAGGTTGTGTGTGTGTGTATAAATATATATCTTGTAAAAACAGAACCATAGAAAATGTGATGAGCTTTTGCGAGCCATGCCAGGGTTAAATCCCTTCAACAAGCCCCCAATGCAAAAGAACCACCGTGTTCCGGGGATTTTACTCACGGCGTCTACTGCTGACAAGCAAACACCAGTTACAGCTATATATCATTAATGAAAACAACCTGCTGTTTAACTTTATACATTAAATATACAGTTTCTGTTTTTAAGATTTGGAATGGGCTCGGAATACATCAAACGAAATCCCCTATTATTATTTCATATAAAGGACATACAATTCATGTTAACTGCAACTGTTGTCACTTAGATAAAATCACTCATAACGGTGTATTGTTTGAAGCATCTCACATATTAACATGTATAATAATATAAAGCAACAAAAACACTCAACATTGCTGAAGACTTTCATCGTGGTCAGAAGTGACAGATTCGCCAAAGCCATCTGCTATGTAGCTCGTTTTAGGCTGGTACTATTGTGGAGAGCTGGCAACTGCGTTTCATATCAAGCCCAAGCTCCTCTCGAGAGTATGTAACATAGGCCTGTTAACTGTCTGGAAATTCTTAATATCGTTCAGCTTGTTTGTTTAAAAAATGAAATATGATCATATCTTACCCGGGTCGCCATGCTTGCGTTAGGTGATGCTGCTCGTCGAGGAGCTTCTCACAGCAGTAACAGAACAGCCCCAGAGCGCAGCAGACAGCGACAGAGGAGAGTTGCGCATGCGCATGCGCACGTGCAGGTGTAGCGCCACCCCTTGCCAGGATTTGTTTTTCTTTTTCTTTTCTCAAGCACATTTAACATGTTCCAAATTTAAAACTTAAGTAAAGCACAGTAAATAAAATTAAATAATAAATACAATTATTCCAATGCATAACATTACGGTGGCCATAGTGTTACTCCAGCAGATCTAATATGATTATTGTTGCACTTACAGTTTAGAAAATCAACAACCTTTAAAATAAAAAAATCATTTGAATAAAGATTTTCCACCTTCGTGTGCATTTAGTGAATTAGCAATGTTTTATCAGTTTCGAAGTTAACTAGTGCAACACTACAAATAATGCATTGAAAATATTTGTAATTGAGCAGATTTCCATAAAAAAAAAAGAAATATTCAATAACAAATATTTTCAGTAGATGGTTTGCTGAAAATAAAAGCAGTTAAAAGTGAGAGGACGTTATTTCTTTGCTGAGTTTAGATATAAACCTGTCTGTAGTCCACACTGCAAAATGCCTGAATGCCAAAAAGGACACTTACAGCATTTTTCATACCAACCCAATTCTACAGTACATTCTCTCTTTTATGCCCTTTTGACAGTCTTCCAGTGACTGTTAATATTGTGAAGTAATCCTCTACTTAAAGCAGAGAACAAAGAGAGAGAAAAACAAAAAGGATGATGTCAAATTTATGTGGTAAAGTGTGACATTTGTGTGCCACTACTGTCAACATGGAAAAGCAAAAATAATGACTACGTTTTAAAACAGGTTTCCACAACATTCCCATTTTTCTATTTATACGACCACAGCAAGTGTTAACATAAAAACAAGATAATCAAGTGTTCTTAAAATGCCAGAACTTTTTAAAAAAGCACTCAAGCAGTAATGTTCTCTCGTTAACTTTATTATGTTTTTTAGCGTTATAAAAAAAGGGCAACAGAATGACAGGCCAGACAGCGGCGCTTTGCAACATTATGTACAAAGAGGGAGGAGGAAGGATAGGAATGCAAGGGCCAGGGAATGAGAACAGCTCATCACCCCATCCTGATGACAGCATTTTATCAGATTTCTTTCACCCGACAAAGTCCAAGTATGCTGTCTGCACGAGAGGTAGGCCTGGAGTTAGACCAGAGGAGTAGGGTTAGGGCTAAAACCGTTCGATTGGTAACACAGGGAATCTTGTTCACAGCTTAACACAATGGCCCCTGGATAGGCAGGGGAACTGAATCATTCTCATATCAGTTTTGCTCTACAAGAGATCTATGTATGTACATTTCAAATTGAGTTATAATGCAGGTGAGTTTTTATTTTGAAGATTCCCTGATGACCCATTAGGCACAGCCAAGATACAAAGAAATGCATTCCCAACAAACAAAAAAAGGGAAAATAAAAAAAATTGATCCCATATTAATTATAGTAGTCTGTCCACCGAGGAAGGTGGTAAAAATTGTCCAAGTGAAAGCCAAAGAGAATAGCGGACCCAGTCAGTTTTCAGGGTGTCAGACCTTTCTTTTGATTTGATTTCTGTATCACATCCCCCTCCTCTTTCTTCCTGAGTCCCCCACACTGGCCATGCTCTCAGCTGCAGGGTCCAGTGTTCAACCTACACAAAGACAGGGGTCAGGTCATCCAAGAGCATTCGTTTTTGTATGACAAATGACACAGTGTCTCTGAGGTAAAACAATGACCCCGTTTACATGCACTTAAGAAAACAGTTTTGTAGAAAGCTGCGTTTTGAAACATCATGTAAATGAGAACGCCGTTTTCCTTACGCTGTTTAAGGGATTAAGAAAATGTTTAACACACTTAGGTTTCTTAATGTGAACCCGTAAACGCATAAGCTCTCCAAATATACGCTGCTCTATGAAATCACCCTTCTCTTGCACAAAAAAACGTGTCATATGCACTCGCAAATCTATTTTCAAGCCACACATCTCTGACTTTGTTAATTCATACAAATATTCTGCTTCTGAAGACGTGTTGTATCAAGGGAGAAAAGATACCGGAGCTATTTGGCCGGTAACATTTGTTTTGTGTGGGAAATGCTGCATAAAACATGGTTAAATTCGTATTGTAAGAATGATAGGCTATTCTGATGCTCACTGACGATGTAAGCATCTAGGATGCAGAAAATCAGGAACAAAATCACGACGCGTCCATTATAACGAGTTCAACTTGATCGACGTGTCTTCATGTGTTTGAGACCAGTGCGGTTTTATATTTGGACAAAGATTGGCTCATATATAGATGAATAGGGTAAATCAGTTAAGTAATCACATTGTCACGACGACAAACCACCTGAAATATGATACATTTTGATATTGCACTTGAGAACAATACCTGAAATAATTTCAAATAAGTTGCCAGAACGTAGACTACCTGCTTTTGTTTTTTTTACATTTAGCATAGGCTATGTTATTAAAATAGGCCATTTAAAAAGTGGGACGCATTCTTGTAAAATGGGGGTTAATATCCAAGACTTTGAAAACACCTGCTACAATCTATACCCATTTATACACACAAACCATCAACTGTACCTAAAGTCTTTGTATATGTGCTCGTACATTGGGGAAATCCCTGAGTTTTATGTGAGAGGGAAACCCCACTATTGCAGCACAATTCCGCTGCGGGTCGCAAAAGAAAGTGAAGGAAAATTACATTGCTGTGGAGAAAGCTGCTTACTGATGGAGCCGTATGTATACAGGTGTAAAGAATACACCGCTTATACAGTGCACATAAACAGGAATGCCATTTTCTCGCAATAACTTGCTTTCTCGCATTAAGCCACTTTCTGGTGTCCATGTAAACGTAGTCAATACTGTGCTCAAAGATAAAAGTTAAAAGGAAATATAGCCAGCACTCTATAATAAAATGGACTTGCCTATGTCAATTTCTTGGCTTTGTTGTAGAGCGAGTCCACTACTTTGCTCATGTTCTGAATTGTTTCAAGGGCGGCTTCGTATGTTTTGTCTACTGGAGGCTCGTCAAATACAATCAGGACACCTTCCCCTTGGTCAAGGATCCCTAAACACAGCGAGAATAAGAAATAAGCATGTCGTCTGTAACTAAAACAAGGTGAAAATGTCTAGAGGAAGCACAAATACATAAACTTGACATTGAATGCATTCCATGAAATGTTTTAACAGCACGCTCATCAAGTAAAAGAAAACAGTGACGAATGAAACATACCATGGAATTTCTGGTCTAAAATCATCTGTGACAGCTTCCGCTCAACATCTCCCTGATGAGCAAATGACAGAGCAATATAATTTTAGACTTTAAAAAAAAGAAAAAAAAGAGCATTCATCTAACTAATACACATGACAGTAGGACGCAAGTTATGGGAATCAGTATTGGTTTGCTATTAAAATCAATATGTAGACGGTGCATGTTTTAATTTCAGAAAATTAAGTCTGTCCATCATTGGGATAATCCAGAATCGTCTTACCTTAGAGAGTTTTATTAGCTCAGAAATGTGTTCGATCTGTTGGAATGAGAAAAGGATGGTGAACAACTTAACTCTTAATCATAATTCAATGTCAATTGAGGTTTATAAAAGAGCTACTGTGGCAGATCTGTCAAGGGCATTACCTGCACTCTGGAGAAGGGCTCAATGACCCTGATGAGGTTTTGCTCCAGTAAATTGTCATAGAGTTTGGTCAGGTGGGTGCTGATGATGGGGTCATCCCGTAGCTCAGGTTTGTATTCTGTTAAAGCCTGAACACAGATAAAAAAGGACATTTTGTTACAGTGAAAACAGCAGCTGGACTGAGAATGTGTTAACATGTTAAGTGTATTTGACCCACCTTCTCAAAGTCTGCAAGTGACCTGTTCTTGCTGGCTTGGGCCACACATTTAAGTGCATCTGTCTACAGAAAGTGAGAGACTCAGGGTGAGCTAATCCACCTAATCCTGCATTAACACATTCACAAATACAACAGTAAATCTTTACTGAGTGGAAGGGCACTCTACAGTCAGATAACAATTATTGAATACTGTCATCTAGCATCCAGTTTGTGTAAAGCATTCCGGACTGTACAATTTTGGTTAAAAAAAAAAGGGGTACAATTGCGCTTACTGTGCACTATCGGGCCGAACTGTTACAATTGCTGAATCACACAGTTCTGTGCCGATCCAGGCTCGTTGACACAGTTGCTGTTAAATTTTCTCTTGTGGTGCTGTGAAATAAGGATTCGAATGGACTGACCGACCAAGTGACCAATTGGGAGTCACCACATCACTAAAGCCACACTACCAGCACGGTTCTCTGTCCCGAGTATGGTTAGCTTACTGTGCTGAGAAATCAATGCCAGGAAAGATTTGCAATTGTACCATACAAAATGGTACAATTGGAAATGCAACTAACACCGTTACTCACTGTGCTCAGAACTGTTCCACCTGATGGTGGACAAATGGCTGTTGAAACAGCAAGATGAGCAAAACAAACTGTGAGACAATGTCTTTTGTCTCCAAACTAAGTCATGATTTGCTGCGAATTAAAAGAGTTACTCAGCCTTTTGTGGTTTAAAGGGATAGTTCACCCAAAAACAAAAATGTCTAAATGTCTCTAAGAGTTTTTGGCAATTCACATTCTTACTGCATATTGGCACCTACTGGGCAGGTAGGAGAATTTATTGTAAAAAAAATATTTACATTTTTACAAAATGTAAAAACTGGAATGGTATGGATAACTTTTATGCTGCCTTTCTGATTTTTGGAGCTTCAAAAGTTCTGGCCACCATTCACTTGCATTGTGAGGACCAACTGAGAGAGCAGAGATATTATATTCTTCTAAAAATCTTCTTTGTGTTCTGCAGAAGATTGAAAGTCATATACATCTAGGATTGCATGATTGAGAGAATTTTCATTTTTGGTTGAACTATCCCTTCAATAGCCAAATCATATCAAGACTATGATTTTAATATGATCAATTGTGCAGCTCTAGTAACTGGCGAGTCAAAAGGAACATGGTCCAACACAGCCATTCTTCAATTTATTCCACATAATATTAAATCTACCGATTAGAGATTACACTAAAATCACTTACAATACAACAAACAAGCTAAACAATGGGTATAATTTCAATTTAACATTGAAATTAAGGTAAGTGCAAATGTGTGCCTGATTTTGGTCTCAAACTAGTTTTAAAATCATTTTAGCAAATTCTTGATTAATGATAGTAAAGAAAATTTATAAAAAGTATTTTTATTAACCTAAAGTTATTTATTTATTTATTTATTTTAAATCACAATTTTGTTGCCTCTACTCCATTAGAGCCAAGTACATGTAAATGCATGTCAAACAGTGCTATACTGTTGCTATGACAATCCTTGGCCATTGGGGCTGAGTTAATAGAAAAACTAAAAAGAGAAGTTGTATAAACAAGATGTTTCCCAGACATCTACCTGTCTGCCAGCATATCTGAGGGCAAGTTTCCCACTTATCAGGGCCTGTACATCTTCTGGCCTGCAATGACAAGGACATACAGTCGAAGTCCTTAGACTCTGTTCAAATAAATTTACCCCTGCGTTTTCTTTTAACTATTGACAAAATAAAACAATTACTAAAATGTACAGGCTACCTACTCTTTGCAAATACAAGGCAACTCATTTCCATAAGACAACATGCTTAAAACTCAAAATGTTTTTGATGATCTTCAAGTAAGCAGAGACACTAGAAAGAGCCAGGACTTACAAGTTAAGCATGATTTTGCTGAGGAGCATGTACTTGAGTGCAGTAATGGCACGGGGACTGTCAATAGAGTCATAGCCTTCAAAGGCCTCATAGAAGTATGAATACGCAGTCTTCCAGTCCTTCTCCTCAGCAGCGTGGATTATACCTGCAGGGGAAAGAGGATGGGACACAATCAGTCTTATAAATTAGTCACAAAATCTTGAAACTCACAGATTTCAGAACAACACAACATGAACAGACAGAGCATGTCTTAACTATTAGACTGTGATTTAGTGACAAGCAATAAATGCTCCATCTTCAATGTTTAAGGGATATTTAAAAATAAAAATACAATTCTCATCATTTACTCACCCTCATGCCATCCCAGACATGTATGACTTTCTTCCTTTTGCCAAACACAAATGAAGATTTTTAGAAGAATATTTCAGCTCTGTAGGTCCATACAATTCAAGTGAATGGTTACTAAAAAATGCACATAAGTCTTCCAATAAGATTCCATTGGTTTACCCAATGTCTTCAGAAATGATCTGATAGGTGTGGAACAGACAAAATCCAAGTTCTTTTTTACTATAAATTCTCCTCTCTGCCCAGATGTTGGCGATCTGCGAAGAATGTGAATCGTGACACATTCTTCTAAAAATCTTCATTTGTGTTCAGCAGAAGAAAGTAAGTCATACATATCTAGCATGAGTGCGAGTAAATTATGAGTTTTATTTTGTGGTAAAATTTGCCTTTAATCTGATCTTTTGTCCAAACTAGTAGACAGGATACTTTGTTTCTGTCTTCTGAAGGACAAGGTGTGATACGGAAGGTTCTGCAGTGGGCAGCATCAAAACTTACCTGACTGCATGTCTAGAGCAGCCTGCAGCTTTGGGGGGCAGTAGATTGCGTTTGCTGTAGTCCTGGCAGAGGTGAGAGCTGCTCTGGCCTTGGGCAGATTACTCAGTGCGTGGTATGTCTTGCTCTCCAAGAGCTGCAGCTCCACCAGCAGAGCTTTATCATCCATCTTCTTCAGCTCTTGCAGGAGCTGAGAGCCTGAATTAACAAGACAGAAGAGGACAGACAGATGGAGGGAGGCAGTGGTTGTAGACCGCAAATATGTCTCCCATGCTAAAGAACATGAAAGTTAAATGTGTAAAGAGATTTTCTTTTTAAGGACTCACCAAGCTGCAGTGCCTCTTGATAACGTTTGGTGTCAAAGTAAAGGGAAACCAGACGGGCCTAAAAGATTGAGGTAACAATGATAATAAATCATTGGGTCAGATTTGAAATCAATACTGATAAACCTCACAAAAAAAAAAAAAAAACATCCCCCTTGCTTTTGTCCTGACAAATCCTCTCCAAAATCATCTATTAACTCAGATGTATGTTTCATTTACATACTTTCATTACCAATATTACATTCTTTTCTATACTTTTGCTCACCTCCAAGGCTTGTCGTAGAAAGGTCCTCTTCTCTGATTTGGCCCATTCAATGCACTCCAAACATAATTCCACCTCTTGGCCAGTAGCTGCCTCCATATCCAAAAACAGATCAAGCAGGGAGCGCACCAACCGTGCCGCCTTTGCTTTGCTGATGGTGTTCAGGAATGGTCGTACATATTTCAGCAGACCTCCTAATTCTAAGATAAAGAACAACATATGAGGAGTCATTGGCCACATTTACATGCACCCAAGTAATCCATTTAGAATCTGACTGATAGCTCAATCGGACTGTAAAACCTTCATGTAAACACAAAAATGATCCGATTGAGCTGGATCTGAATGACATTTCCATCCTATTGAAGTGGGTGGTGTAGACATAAAATAATTTGATTAAAATACAAATATTAGCCATGTAAATATTTGAATCCAACTACTTTCTCAATCGTATTCTAAAATACTTGGCGCTCATGCGCAGAGATGTGGTGTGTATGTATGTTTATAAATGATACTCTTCGAGGGAACCTAATTTATACAAAGCAATAACAAAACACATTATTATGGGTATGCGGGCTCACACTGAATATTCTGCAGGGCACATATGTTCTTTCATGACATCACAAAGCATCATTCTTAAATGGGGATTTCTTTTGTGGGGGGGGGGGGTTCTCCACAATTTTGAATGCTCAATTTCCAATGCACTCTAGGTCCTCGTGGTGACACCTCAATTGGCTGAAGGATGAAGCTCAGTTGCCTCCATGTATTATCATATCACGTGGCTTGTTGAGCATGTTACAGCAAAGATCTAGCGTATGTGGAGGCTTCACACTATTCACGCACAACTCACCACATGCCCCACCGAGAGCGAGAACCACATTACAGCGACCACAAAGAGGTTACCCCAATGTCCCTAGCAACCAGGTGCATTGGTTGCTTAGGAAGCCTGACTGGAGTCACTCAGCATGCCCTGGATTCAAACTTGTGACTCCAGGGGTGGTAGTCTTTACTTGCTGAGCTACCAAGGCCCCCCTTAATGGGAACCTTAAGCAGCAGGTGCTGTTACGGCGTTCTGTGTTCCATTGCGTGTATGCGAAATCACTCTCTTCCTGACGTCAAAACCATAATTTCTAAAGCCATAGAAAAAGTCGAATGCATATGACAGATTTGGAAAGCAAATGTCAGAATATGTTTTACAAGAGATGATGAAAAGTGAAAACAGTAAATGGCCTAAACATCCTCCTCAAAACTTGTTAAATTGCACGCGTGGTTATTGACTTAAAATAAAATATTGGTAGCCTGTTAACAATAATAGATTTGGTTTTAGACATAGGCTATTTATTGTATACAAGAAAACTCTTACTCTGACAGTTATTTAACAACGCAAACATCCCTTCTCTTGCTGTTTTAAATAGCCTACCTTTTATTTATTTTTTTAATGATTAAATGCTCCATTCCGCAATCATTATTGCCTAGTGATTTATGAGTCACGTCCTTTCGACAGCTGTTGCTTAAAGTCACTATTATTTTGTTTCCATTCCTCATCTGTAAACACCTTTAAGGACAACACTCACACACCTGTCTTTACTTCGTACTCGCATCCAGAGATGGCTGCGGTTAGATTGGAGGAGGAATGGGCGTGAGGCAAATATATAAATTCAGATAGCTTCTAATTCTTCATTTGCTGAGTAGAATGAGTAACATAAATCTTTTCTGGCATATTTTTTCTTAGACATCTCAACAAAGCAAAATTGGCAATTACGGACTTCAGTGCCATTCTCACTTTCTCAGCTTCTTCCGAACACAACGACTGACTCAGAATACATGTAATGCATATGCAAATTAATATTTGTATCAGATTGCAAAGTTTAAGGGGCATATAAACAGTACATTCAGAATCTGCAATCAGATTACATTTATTCAGATTGACAAAAATTAGTGCATATAAACATAGCTGTTAATTTACTGACACAGTAATGTATGGTTGCCATGTGTAAACTGCTACCAATGTTATTAGGCCACAGGCCAATAGTCTAGCTCTTTACCAGCAGCCTGCCCAGTCTTGGCCAGCAGACCACCCAGCTCCAAGATGCTCTGTTCTTTGACACGCACGGCCTCTTCGTCATCGTCTTGGATGTCCCGTTTGACTGTGGGTGTGGATAGAAGGTAGAAAGTTCAATTATATTTTGTAATCAAAATTCTAGGCTAAGCAAATCAAACTCGGAAGATACAGCCAAATAAACTACATATCACCTGATAGCACAAGTACTGTACATCACCCAAATGTCTATTTGATGTGTCCGTTAACATCTGGAAGATGTATTTTTTTTATGTTCTTTGCTCATCTGCAATAAGTCTATAAACATTTGTCAATAATATGAAAGTCTCAGATTTCAATAAGACATTCAGTATGTCTTTGAGACATTATGATTTATATTTTTTGTAAATCTGATCTTTTTAAGCTGTTTAGCTGATGGATGATTTCCAGATGAAAAGATCTAAAACACACATCTTGGATACCTGTGCTGATATCTGAATCATGACACATCAGGCTCATAAACTGTCAGGGATGAAATAACTGATGTTTAAAGTGTCCATTTACCATTGACTTAAATCAAAAACATCTTGCTACAGCAGAAAATCTGGAAATGGCTTGGCGTGTAATCAAATTATCCATGACAAACGTTCACATTACAAACAAAATATGAAGCGGTAATTTTATTGCACGAAAACAATTTTGTTAAATTGACATTTCCCCATTCCACTTTCCTTTTTTTTAACATCAGTCGCCTTAACACTATGACAATTCAAACCTAAATGTTAACAAAAAAATGAAAAATAAAAGAAACGCAAAGTGCCTCAGATAAGAGAAAATCCTCATATGCAAGATACCATTATTTAAACGAGATGTTCAATAACTAGCAAGCAAAGCTAATTTAGTTGTCATTCAAAGTTCCCGATAGTTGCTTTAGTTTAAACGTCGTTTCTAAATACGTCACTTAGCTTCAATAGTCCTTATATGATTCTCTCCAAAATACAGATACATGCACACTAAACTCAAGTACCTAACATAAACATTTATTTACGTATCCCTGATTTTCCAAATATGTTCACTGACAAAGCAATTGAGAAATAAGCCCGTTCATTGAAAACTGGCGCTAGCTGATTGGCTAACTGTTTCAATGTGTGTGTGTGTGTGTGTGTGTGTGTGTGTGTGTGTGTGTGGCAGTTTACTGTACTTTGTTTGTTAATTCCACCACAAGCAACAAAGCAATAAAACAGTACTTGCAGACAAAGTTTAAAAAGATATAGCGGAAAAAGACTCGTCTGTGAAGTTAACAGTAAGCATGTGTACTCATAGTTATGCAGCTGCTTCTCACCCTTCACACAGTGAGTCAGCAGCATGACACCGGCTAACACATTTAGCTGCAGTTCTAGAAAATCCCAATGAATGAAAATGTCTGTATGCTCAAAGCCCAGTTGCATCTGCTAAAATCGCAAAGGCGCTTTAAAAGCCAGCGGGACATGCAAGGCTTACCGAGAGCGTGTAAAATGTCAATGGACGCATTCCGATCCGTAGTGAGCAGCGACTGTGCTCTCTGAAACTCTACCGCCGCAGCCGCCATCTTACCAATTCACCGATTGCTTTCTCATTCTTTGGATTTATGGAGGTTGGCAAACCAGCTTTTGGTGTATTTCCACCACCTACTGGGATGGAGTGTGAAGCGTAGATGAAGAAGAATAGACTTCTCTGTTTCTTTTAAATAATTGAAGAGAACTTTATACACTTGTTCAAAAAGTTCTGTAATGTCAGACAGTTTATACCAAGAGATTTTATTTGTTTTGAGCTGAATCTTTCACAGTCAAATGCCATGCAACTGAGTAGCACATGCTCAACAGTCTCAGGAAGACCACATTTATTACAGGTACCAGATTCATGTTTACCTATGATGTAAATTAAGTGATTGACAGCTGAGTGTCCAGTACATACTTAAGATAGTACTGCATCATTCCTCCTATTGCCATAGTTAATCCTTTCCCTGACAGCACACATACATCACGTCTGTTTGATGTGTGTGTTGTACATCTGGAAGATGTATTTTTTAGGTTGTTTGCTTGCTCATCTGCAATACGTCTAAAAGATGTTTCCTCTTGGATGTCAATAAGACATTCAGTAGATGTCTTTGAGACATTTATGTTTAAGAATGTTTGTAAATCGGAGGCCTGAGTAGCTCAGTGAGTAAAGATGCTGACTACCACCCCTGGAGTCATGAGTTTGAATCCAGGGTGTGCTGAGTGACTCCAGCCCGGTCTCCCGGTTGCTAGGGTGGGTAGAGTCACATGGGGTAACCTCATCATGGTTTCTATACTGTGGTTCTCGCTTTTGGTGGGGCGTGTGGTGAGTTGTGTCTGGATGCCATGGGGAATAGACTGAAGCCTCCACATGCGCTGTCTCTGTGGTAATGCACTCAACAAGCCATACAAATGTTGTGATGTGATAAAAAGCGCGGATTGACTGACTCAGATATGGAGGCAACTGAGATTCATCCCCCGTCACCCGGATTGAGGCAAATCACTATGCCACCACAAGGACTTAGAGTGCATTGGGAATTGGGCATTCTACTTTGGGGAGAAAAGGCGATAAAAAAATCTGATCTTTTTAAGATGTTTAGCAGATGTTATTTAGAATGTGATGCTTTCCAGATTAAAAGATCTAAAACAGACATCTCAGAGACGTATGTGTGCTATCATAACTAACTTGTTTCTGGATGTAATTAAGATGTCGTCCCTTTACTTCCTTGTCCCACCTCTCTTGCCACATCCCATTAACAGCCATTTTAATTAGTCCTTTGACTTCGGATTTGCTTAATGGTGCATTGATGTCAATTATTGAATGTGTTAGAGCTTGCTTAGCCATATTATCCACCTTCTCATTTCCCTCCACTCCAACATGAGCATGCACCCATGAAGACAACTATCATTCTTAGCTGATGTATTCTGAACAAACTCTGAAGGATTTCATATAGAATGTTTTTTACTAGATGAGGATGTGCCACTCATAAAACTTGTAAGTGCTGAATAAGAGTCAGAGCAAATCTTAACACTTATCAGATGTATTTCTTCCACCCACTGTAAAGCCAACTTGAATAGCAATCATCTCTGTTGTAGACTGATAAACAATTTGATGTTCTTTTAGCAATTTTATATTTAAAATGAGGAATGAACACTGCTGCAGCTGTATGTCCAGATTCAGAATCAGGATCTTTTGAACTATCAGTGTATACTTGCAAAGAATCCAGGTACTGTTGTAATACTACTGTATAGCCTTAGCAACACTCCTTTGTTTATCACTGATTATATATAAAAAAAAAAATAATCAACTGATGGCATTGGGAAAAACCAAGGGGGTGAGACTGGCACAGGCACAGTTGTTCTAATTTCAATATTATGTATTATGTGTTGAGCCTCCTCGTTTGCATATTCCAAGCAATTCTACAATACATTTTCAACAGGATGATAAATAAAATGACATTTTATTGAAATCCAATAAACCATTTTGAGTTGGAGTTTTTGAATATCTAAATGCATTTCTCCCATTTCTACTTGTAATGTTGCTATAGTTGATGATCTAAAAGCACCACAGCATATTCTCAAAGCTTGAGACTGAATTGCATTTATCTTTTTAGTAAATCCTGAACTGTATGCTAAACTGCCATAGTTAACTGTTGATCTAATCAATGCACAATAAATTCTTCTTTGTGAATGACGTTTGGCTCCCCAGTCCATTCCTACCAAACACCGCAATACATTTATTACTTTCTTTTATCTACTATTTTCTGAATATGTACACCAAATGTTAGTTTAGAATCCATCTTCACACTTAAATACATGACCACTGATATCTGCTCTAATATTTGATTGTAGTTTTAAATCTATCCATCCATCCATCCATCCATCCATCCATCTATCTATCTATCTATCTATCTATCTATCTATCTATCTATCTATCTATCTATCTATCTATCTATCTATCTATCTATGTTATTATTATATCAAAATGTGTTACGGATAAAGGTTTATCACAGCATGCCCATGGAATGCCCACAGACAGTTCAATGCAAGTATGATACATATTGCAGCAAAATGACAAGAACACACACTGGCTGGCATGCTTTAGGCAACTCTTGTGAAACAGGTGTGCAGGGTTTTTTCTTCAGTTCATCTGGTAACAACGTTTTGTTTTCCAGACTATTACAATGAGCACCTTGGAAGAACTAGTCTAAAACTTTTTATTAGATTTGCCAAAGCTTGCAAAGTTGATGGCATTGAATCTTTGAAAGATATTTAAGAACTGCCACTGTTTGAAGCACATAATTGATTGCCACTTTATGCATAGCATCCCCACAATTTTCAGAAGCACCCTCAGCTATTTTAATCTGGAACAGGGACTGATTTGATGACAGTATAAGGTCAAAGTATTAACTTAAAAAGGATAAAAATGTCATTAGGCCATTCAAGTCTTTATGTAAGGAAATATATTGCTTAATATATTGCGTCCCATTCATGTCTCTGTGCCACTGAGGTCGACAAAGCCTCAGCGACTGTATTGCACATCAGGATTTAAATGAATCTTTCGTGATTGTTGAGTTGGACTTTCTACACTCTTGCTTTTGATTAAAGGTTCTAATCTTCCAGCTGCTGCATGCAATGTAAAGACGGGGCGTTTCAAGTTTAATGTCAATCTTTTATATCCAAACAGGAAGCACCTTAGCAGATGCTGATGTAAGGAGTATTTTAGAGCGGTAGTGACGGACAGCACCATGGACAGATAACTAGAGGGTGCTCAACCGCTGCCAAGTTCCCACCCAGCTGCCCGCGTCGATTGCTGAGATTCAGCATCAGTAGCAATGACCGAGCGCCAATTTCTCTCTTGCGCGGCTGTCAATGAACGCAATTCTTCGCTTGACTTTACTTAAGGAATTGTTATCTATGTTTGGGATTCTGAAAGGGACTTTTATTTGTTGTTTTACCTTTGATATTAAGCATTTTCAGTTATATTTTAGCTCATAGCCCTGTAGCACCCGCCTGCGCATTTCAACAAGGGATCACAGATGGCACAGACGTAAAATTCACAGTGAGAAAGGTAAAGCTAGAGGAGAAAAAAGAGATTTGTCATGCATAGATGGCAATGTGGTAAGGTTTATATGGGAAGACTTGTTTTGCATCTGGGAAATAACCTTATCAACCGGAGAATCCTGAACACTCATTGACTGCATGACTATTGCTTCGAAGCATTATTTCATTGCTGACGTTCCACTTTCAGCACCTTGGACAACGACGAACACGTTGGTTCACAGTGCGACACGCTTAAGAAAAAAAAATGAAACGTTTATTCGACGGATAATAATGCATTTATCAATATTTCTTCCATATCTACGTTTAAAGCAGAGGGGAAGACTGTGCTGACTGGTAAGTAAGTACCAAACAATTGTTTTTTTTATGTATTGTACATATGCCTATGCGTGTTTTTCAATCAAATGATATCCATTTCAAAAGCAAATTCGCTTTTACCTGGTTCACAAAATGTTAAACCTAATTGCATTATATGTCCACATTTAAAACAATTAAGATCCTGTTTTTATGGAAAAATTAAAAGGCAATATTTTAATTTCTGGTAGCTTATATTGTCTGAAGCGTAGCCTATTGATGTTCGCATTGGTGTAGGACTCCTGTTGACCACTCGTGTTGAGTTAATAAACGTCACAAAGCTTCAATTTCGTAACAAAAAGGTACAATTTAACCTCGCACCGATGGAGATTTTTCTTATGAATCAGAACCAAAAGGCAAAGAACCTGTTTACATTCGCGACCTCCATTTTGAAGCTAAGATGGATGCTTTCGCGCATTCTGCTTTCCTGCGGTATCGCGTGCCAGCGGTTCAGATCGCTTATACCGAAATCTCTCTACATACGTCTCAGAAATAATTCGCTTTGAATTACCTTTCATTGTCAAAATGTAGGTGTCTTGTGCACGCATTATATTGTGTTGATCACCAAAAAATAGTTTTAATACCTGAAAATTCTTTGTACTGCCTGTTTTGCTCATGTTCAACGAAAACGCATGTATGTAGCCATGAATTCTTAGTTAAAATGGATTATGGATGGGAAACAGTAATTCATTTTCGTGTATTAATTGTATTTATTTTTTTTAATGGCAGATTCCATATTTACAGATCCCCTAATAGCCAAGGCAACATGGGAACTGTACTCTCAGTCTCCCCAAGCTACCGTAAGGCTGGCCTCTTTGATGAAATGCCACCCTCTATGGCAAATTATACAGCTGTGCAGAACAGCAAAAATGCCAAGGACAAGAACCTGAAACGACAGTCCCTCATCAATGTCCTGCCATGGAAGCGCATTGTGGCTGCTTCGGCTAAGAGAAAAGGCTCGAAAAAGCTGGCCTCTGGTGACAGTCAAGATGAAGAGTGTGTGGGCACCCTCAACAGCCAAAACTTGAAGAAGTCCCAGTCCTGTGCCAATCTTTCTGGCTTCACCCAGGAACCAGCAGTGAGCTCCATACCCACATCTAAGACAACTGCCAATGTGGCCTCCACTGCGAAGAGTACCTCAATCACTGGATCCATGGACCAAGCCACCAACGTGGGCACACCCAAAAGAGTGATTGTGCAGGCTTCCACTAGCGAGCTTCTGAGGAGCCTGAGTGAATTCCTGTGCCGGCGCTGCTACCGACTGAAGCGCCTTTCTCCAGCCGACCCGGTTCTGTGGCTCCGCAGTGTGGATCGCTCACTTCTGCTACAGGGCTGGCAGGACCAGGGCTTTATCACTCCAGCTAATGTTGTCTTCCTTTATATGCTCTGCCGTGAGGTCATTTCTGCGGAGGTCTCCAGCGAGCGTGAGTTGCAGGCTGAGCTGCTCACTTGCCTCTACCTGTCCTATTCCTACATGGGCAACGAGATTTCCTACCCACTCAAGCCCTTCTTAGTGGAGACAGACAAGGATGCCTTCTGGAATCGCAGCCTGGCAATCATCAAACACATGAGTAGCAAAATGCTTCAGCTTAACTCTGATCCACACTACTTCACCCAAGTTTTTTCTGACCTTAAGAATGAGTGTCAAAAGGAGGAAGAAAGCCGGCTGCTCATTGGCTTGGATCGATAAATGTGCCATGGAAGTGTGTATGTTTTCTTTTTTACAAACTTCTTGAGTGTCATTATTAGTGTTAAAAAATCCTCTCAAAGTTGAAGCTTCAGAGCATAGTTTTCAGACTTACTTGTAGCAATGAATGGGACTGGATCTACCATTTAAAACCCTAAAGGTCTGACCAAGATGAAGGACACCAGAGTCTTAATCACAATGCCAGTAGAAAAGGAGTCCTCTGACCAACTGTGCAGCATGTCAACCTTTTACTCAAGAGATTCCATCCACACACAAACATGAGCAGGAGTCTTATATTTGCTTCTTGACCGTCAATAAAGTCTGAAATCCCTTCATTGAAAAGGGATGCTTGCCATAATGAAATCAGACTGAGCAGTTTGAAAATGGCACAATGTAGCGAAGTTAGCAACACCTTCGAAATGTAACCAAACCAAAGACTCAGCTTAACTTCAAAACTAGTTTGACCTTCTGGGGACTCCAATTTCTACATGCAAATGAATCCTGCACAGCGAATATTACTTAGTTATTGATGAAGTAATATGTGAGGACCATGAACTGCTGCTTTTGTCTGGCGACTGACGTGTTGTCCCTTGCATGGCATCACATTTTCGACATGTTGTGTTTGTTTAGCATATTCAAGTGGCCTTTAAGAAGGTCAGGGTCTTTAACTGCTGCAGGAGCAATGCCATATTATGAGATCGTCTCTCTGACCACTGTGAGTGACTACACTACAGTGGCAAGAAGAGGAAATCTGATGCTTCTTGAATTGGAGATAAAGTGATTGTCTGCACCACTTCTATTAAAACATAAGAATCTTTCACCTCAAGAAGGAGCATTCCTCTGACATGTTTTCCATTTTAGACTACCTATTGTCATTGTCAAAAGAACTGAAATTCTAATGTGGAACAAAATAATGGAGAGGTCGATATTTTATATATTTTCAACAGCAAGTACTGTATGTTCATATACGGGTGTTAATGCATGCTTCTTTGATCAACCACACATTTTTAAATTATTTTATTTGTATGAAGTTCTTTTGGACAGTGTTACAAACTAATGTGCCATAATGTTTGTCAGGAAAAGAACCCCAAAGCTTTTGTAGCCTTTTCATTACGAAAAGGATATTTTTGAAGGAGCAAAAGGGAAGTATGAGAAGAGTTCTGTTACAGCTTGAAATAGATCAATTGTAAAAGAAAGCACTTAGATAATGTCTACACAGGCCAATGAGGTTAAAGTGTTTATTTTTACATGCTTTTGTTTTTAAACATTTTTATCTGCATTTTTGATGCCACTTTCCCACATATATGAGATATGAGTGTAAACAGCAAATTTAAGAGGATGGTTGAAATGAAATGTCTATACAGATTTACTCAGTAATGTGATACACATTGCAAACCAGTGTTAACAGAAGATGGTTTGCTGATGAGATGTGATGTAATCAATGATCATCTTGTGAATGAGGTGCTCTTGTTGTTCCTAGTAATGAGAGATACGTTTTCATCAGCATTTTATCAATATACAGCGTTTACTCACTATTAAACTCTGCTTAAGTATGTGACTTTTGGACAAAAATAGTTTTCAGATACTCCCTGTGTTAAATATGATCAACTATGATGGAGTGAGACTTTCTTTATTCCAAAAATATAATGTTGAAATGGAGCAGTTTACAGGTATATTATTAACATAATTTGCAAAGAGGTGCTTGAATAGATTTCTGAGGGTCTTGATAGGCCTCTATAAAAAGTTTTTCAGTATGCAAGTGACATACTGGCATTGTGTTATTTACCACCTATGTGTTAGGATGTAATTACACAATTATTTGTTTCCTGAAGCACACAGAAACTGATCAAATCAGTTCAGATGGCAGGTCATAGGTGATATGATTGAAGTATATTAAGCAATATGTGAAAACTTAACTGCAAACATTTATGCACATGACAAAATTTTGACAAAAGTAGAACAGAACACTGTTAAAGTCTAACCATTATTTATCTTCTGTTAAGTAAAGGGTTTTTGCTGCTCT
Source organism: Xyrauchen texanus (assembly GCF_025860055.1). NCBI lineage: Eukaryota > Metazoa > Chordata > Actinopteri > Cypriniformes > Catostomidae > Xyrauchen > Xyrauchen texanus. The sequence goes on along the minus strand of NC_068283.1, from coordinate 23,034,013 downwards.
ATGGGATAATTGGCATGTTTCTATTTACATATTCCATTCACTGATAACACAATGCATGTACATTTTCCAACCATATTTAGTATCTGGCCTCATTCTAGTAAAACACTGATGGTGCTATTGATGCAGAGATCTCGTTCTACCCATAAGCAAGACTTTTATCATTGGTTAGTTGAATGTAATGGAGTCTTGTACTTAGGGCAAAAAGACTGTACATGTATTGATGTACTGATCAAAATAGTGGCTCCAATGGTAGAATGGGAAATCAAATATGGGAATGATAACAGACTGTAACAGTAATGGGTAAGAAGGGGGATAAAAAACAACTCTGATCTTGAAATTGTGTTATTATGTTTCATTGAATTTTTTGTGGTTGATGTTACATTCTTCAACAAAAAATATGTACAGCAACAAAAGACTGATATTTTATTTTCTCTTTTCCTTATGTTTCAAAATTGTGTGAACTTTGTTGAGAAAAATTAAACAAAAATGAGATGTAACTATAACATATTTAAAGAAGCAATCTCTTACATATAGGTGTGTATGAATGTGTGTTTGTGCAATTACTTTTGGCCAATTCTTCTACTTTATATAAAAATGTGCATTTGCAAGCAAATACCATTTGTGTCTTGTTTTTTGTTTTGGCAAAAATCTGTCTGTTGTCTGAAATGTGTGTTTTAAATTATGTGAAGTGATGCTGTGAGAAAATCAAAGTTAGTCAGCCCAGCAACAGTTTCTGCTGTGGTGGCACACTTGTGGACATACTTGAATGGGCAATGGGATGATTGATGTCATGCTAGAGCATACTGTAGATTCTCAACCTCATATGTAGCTTGTGAGTTTGAATCCTGTAAGACATAACACATGTACCTCATTGACTAGTAATGAGGAGCAACTGCAGTATTATGTAAATCCATTCCACACTACTGCCATTCAGGAGCTCTCAATATGGGCACACATCACAGTGCAGTTTACTGCCGTCTGCTGGAGAACAACATAAGAAGAGAGGTGAAGATGTGGGGTATTGCACATACAGTATTTTTGGTCTGTTCTCATACAAAATCGATTATATTGCTTCAGAAGACATGGATTAAACCATTAGAGTGGTATGGATTACTTGTATGATTGCCTTCATGTGCTTTCTGGAGCTTCAAAGTTTTTGGTCACCATTAACTTGCATTGACCTACAGCGGTATTATTATATTATCTGATGTAAATACTAATAAACCCTTATCTCTCTGAATATACCAAAAACAAAAGTGGTAACCTGGGGATCAATCTCAAGGATCTATTTCTCCTTGATCAGACTCTAAAAAATGGCTTTTGTTTGTGTATCCTAAGTTAGTTTAGTCTGTTTAACCATTTAATGCATACCCCCTAAATTTGTTTTATTATAACTGCTTAATTACCTAAAGTGCATAGGGTCATTAAAGACCTGAGATGTGTAATAGTGTCACTTTTTTTGCGATTCCATAAATCCTATTTTATGATTATTTTATATCTATATAAATTTACAAAGGATATAGACAGTATTACAAGACAAATGAGCACTATATGTTTCATGCAAATTAAAACTGTCACGTTGATTTTCTTTATGGCAATGGACAATTTTCAGTATTACATATGCGCACGCAAGCACGTACGCACACACACACACACACACACACACACACACACACACACACACACACACACACACACACACATATATATATACTGTATATGCACTGAACTGATTTACATTTGGCTTTGCAATTTGATGAAGAAACAACATGGAAGCAAACTATCGCAAGTACATGAAACATATAGCAACACATGAAAAGTATGATATGGGTATTGTCATTTGGATGTACTATTGAAATTATGTAGGTTGTGTGTATATTAGAATCAAAAAAGTGCCTGAGAAAGCTACAGCTTATATGTAGCTTCTGTGTAGCTTCTGTGTAGCTTATGTGTTATGTGTAGCTCAGTTTCTGTTTGACAGCCAGTTGCGTCTCATGAAATTTCAGCGTAGAACAATTAATTATTTTCTACATTGGTTGCATCATCTCTCTGATATATATTTGATATGCATTACATCAAAATATGTCCCAATATATTCTATTCTATTATTTTCTAATTGTCTGGAAAAAGTTTTGAAAATGTTGCCGCTATCTAGGAATTTTGTAGATCCATTTGTGATACTGTAGCTACACGTGCTGAGTCACTAAAGACCAGAGTATGTAATAATTTTTTGCTAAATAGCCTTGTATTTAAGGTTTAAAACACATTTGCATGTGCATTTATTTACTTGAATAAAACCAGTTAATACAGATGTTACCATATAAAGCTAATTTTTTAAGTTACCTAACAAAACCTTTTAAAGGTGTATGCTGCACAGTGTGTCATCTCAAGACTGGACAACTGCAATGCTCTGTTGACTAACCTTCCAGCTAGCATAAATAAAGGTGCGGTCACACTAGACTTTCTGTGACTGACTAGACGTTCATGTGCCTTGCTGTCTCGCTGCCCAGACAGTTCATTGCTTAACATGCAGCATTTTTGGTGCCTTTCAAAAAAAATCTGATTTCAGACAATTAAGCAATTAAGGCACCATAATGTCAGGTCTATTGATCAGGGTATGGTCTCATGCAACATGCAGCCAGATGTTCAAATCATTTGCTAACAATGTCAAAAACAGGTGATAAAGTGCACATAAAAAGAATACAAGCCATGCTAAACAGCAAGTCTCTATTTTAATCAGGATACCCATTTAAAATCTAAGAACAGAGACATTGGAAGCCAGCTGTTTTAACACACGCAGCTGTTCCTGAATATTTCTTCCATGATCACACTGCAGAAGGCAGATGGAACTGCAGCCACATCAAAGAGACACACAAGAGACATGCTAATAACAGTAATAACTGTCAGACACACCACAGCCACACTCTCTTACATCACTACAAACACTACGCCAGACAATGAGGCAACAAAAACTAATTTTTACACTAATTATCTTAAAAACTGTCAAATGTAATGTTTATGGATAATATGGATAAGTGTAACTCTTAATTATTTAAAATTTGTGTGAGAAGCCTAATCTGTGCACTGGGCATTGATCGGCCAGCAGGTGGCTCTCAAAACGTATGTGTTCTATGGACAAATGAACTTTTATTCATACGCAGGAAATGAGTTATTGATATCAACAATTACATTTTCACTAGTAAAAACTTTAATTCTTGATATAAAAATTAGGTTATCACTTTCAGAAATCACATTTTTGATATAACAAAAACTGATTAACATAATTCTTGATATCTGTAATTGAATTTACACTAGTAAAGTTTCATACAGATATGTCATTCACTCTTATTCAAAATGCAATTATTGATAGCAAAAATGTGTTTCTTACTATTTGAAAGACCAATTTCACTTATCATCAATTCTTTTCTTATACAAAAAAATTGAATTTCTGATATGAAGAAAGTAATTTCTACTGGTGGAAATGCCCATTTTTAATATCAACAATTGAATTTCATCTAGTAAAATTCTATTTTTTGATAGATATTTAGTTTTCAAAAGTGAAAATTATAATTTCTGGTATATGTAATGCAATTGTTACTAGTAAGAAAGTTTTTTTTTTTTAGATAGGCCCTATCATTAATTACACCCCAAATTACTGTATCCGAAACCCACTTCCAAATATCGGAAATCCCAATTGTAACATGTTGAAATAGATTTACAGACATTTTCACTAATGAAAATGTATTTCTTGATATCAGGAATTTATATTTCTACTAGTAACAATGTAATTGTTGATATCAAAAAATATATGTTTACTAGTAATAAGTACATTATTGATATCAAGAATTCAAATTTTAACTCGTGAAAATTGAATTGTTGATATCTGTAATTACCTTTGTATAGTTTTGGCACCCTTTTAACTTTTTATCATATATAGGATATTAATTGTTGATATAAGCAATGCAAATTTTTTATTATATTTATATTTTTATTATATATTATTTATATATAGAAAAAAAATGCTGTCCCAATTACAGTTGTCAATACAACATGAAAGCATTTCAGAGAACAATTAGCGTTTCGCCTGAAGTTAGGATGACATGAGAAGTCAGAATACCGGCCGTTCGCCGGGGGGAGAGGTCGTTTCTCTGCTTCTATTCAATTCAATTCAATGGGCTTTATTGGCATGAAAGTTTCAATAACAATGTTGCCAAAGCATCATATAGAATAAATCAAAATAAAATAAAAGCAAAATAAATGTTGTCCAATAACTTGGACAGTATATAATATAATGATTAGTAATATATAAATAACAGCATTATATAAACTTATTATTATTATTATTTATTTGACCATATCACATCACATATTGTGTGTGTGTGTCTGTCCAGATCTTTCACTGTCCCACAGGTTGTGGCATGTTGACACATATTGGGCAGGAAGATGTGCCCTGTCTCCTTCTTCTAGGAGTATTTTTGAATTTTGAGAGGTCATTTAGGTCTTTAAAGTCTGAAGTTTCAGAGTTACATTTGTTTAGGTAAACATTCCTTCTTTCACTGAATGTTTCACATTTTAGGAGGAAGTGCATTTCTGTCTCGATCTCACCTGTCGAACAGTGACCACATATTCTGTTTTCTTTTGGTTGCCATGATTTTTTGTGTCTTCCTGTTTCAACTGCCAATTTGTGGTCACCGAGCCTGTATTTGGTTAGGGTCTGTCTCTGTTTTCTATCTCTGACAGTAAAGAGATATTTTGCCAACTCATACTCTCTGTTTAGGGCCAGATAACATTCTAATTGACTTTGACTTTTAGTTTCTTCTTTCCAATGTTCCAAATACGGTTCTTTGCATTGTGTTATAATTTGCTTTACTCTGATTGGTGTTTGGAAAACAGTGTTGATTTGAGACTGGTCAAAATGTGTTTGAGGGGGACAATTATTCTCAGCACCAACTGAGGTAGTGGACACTTTTCTGGGCTCAGCTTTTGGATTTGGAGGGCTTTGGATTGACGGGTGTCTCGGGGGCTGGATTTAAGGTGAAAAAAACATTTAAGTGCTCTCTTTTGAATGCTATTATCAGTGGGTATCTGCCTAATCTGCTCTATGCATTTGTTGGTGTATTTCTGTGTACATGTAAGATGTATCAGCAGAATACTGCATGTAAAGATTCTGTTGGGTGTTTGTCCCAACGTGTATAGCCATGATGACTGAATGGACCCCATATTTCACTACCATACAGCTCAATAGGCTGGATGACACTATCAAATAGCCAGATTTTAATTGGAATTTGGAGATTATAAAATTTTTTCTTAATTGCGTCTATTCCTTCTCCCGCGAAAATAATCGAAAGAAGGTCTGACTGTAAAATGAAGGAACACTTATGACAATTTTTATAATGTTGTTTCCCTTTTCTCTAATAAAGAGACAAGAATGTTGGAATTTCCACAAAAAGTATAATATTCCTCCAGTGGCCATTGCGATGAAACCGCACTTTTACTGGTTTGGCCCAGGTTTGGCCTCGTTTGGAGAGCGCAGTGTTGATGTGAATCAAGTGTTATTTACTCATGCAACAGTAAGTGGCGCCAGATTCACGTAAGTCACGAGAGAGAACCGGAAGAGATCTCCAGCGCACATCTGATCATATCTGTACCACTCTAAAGCAAGCAGCGGTCTTTATAATTTTATGTCAGAAGGATCTTTTGTTTATTTTTTATATATTGAAAATAGTAATCCTGCTTGTAATCCCAATTTTTACCAAATGTAACTGTAATCTGAATATGTTTAGTTTTATGTAACTGTAACGTAAAGCGGTTACAAGTATTCCGTTACTCCCCAATCCTGGGTAGTGGTCAATGTACTCCTAAAATAAAAATAATTGTCTATAAAGACCTAACATCCTTTATCAAGTTGCTCATATTTATTTATTATTTTTTTCTGGTTGTGGTCTGATAAGCCAACTAATATGCTGACAACCAAGTAGGCAGAATACCCTATATTTAGCCCCAAAGTTTATTTAGGACTCATTGACAAATTTTACTCAGAAAATCAAGGATATTTTAATTTCATTTAATTTCAGGGCCTCTAAACAGATGGCTAGTCAGTTGCTGGATGTGGAAGGGACTTTAAAGAGATTTAAGAAAAATGGAGCCCTTATAATTACTCCTTGGTTCACCAGAACTTTACTGGTAAACTCTTTTGAATTACTGAAGCGATAAATTAAGTGCAAAAAGAAAGGGTCTCCCTGAAGACTGCAGGGCTTTACAATATTCACTGTAATTAAAATTTTTCTCTGATGTTCTGTCCTCCTCAATCTGTAGAATATGTTAATAGACAAAATAAAATAATGCAATCTTACTATAATTCTCGTATTGTTACTGTATTTTATTACGTATTATTATGAATCACTTGCATTGTCAATTGAATTAATCTTAATCATTAGAAATTCAAAGTTCTTTAAACAAACATACAGTATGAAGTGGGGAAAATGTATGATATTTGCTGTATTTTCACAATGCACTATGTTTCAGGAAATGGTTATGGTCTGTTGTTTTGAGGCTTGAATTCTCACAGTTGTTTCCAAGAGACTGCAAAACGGTTAGAGAACCACTAGGACGTGACAAGTTTAGTTTGACCAACTCAAGACTGCATATTTGCTACAGATAGTAGCCTACAGTTACACTCTTGATTGTACCGCTATGAAATTTGTTGATTCCTGCCAACATTTTTAAATTAACGCATTACTGAATGTAGAAGAGGTCATGACAGTTTAATTGCATTTTCATTTGAGAAATGATGAGTTTTAGAAACAAATATCAAATGTGCTTTATTCAACAAATATTAATTACAGAAATGTGAGTATTTGTAAATCGTTACTTTACACACCTGCTGATTTGCTGATCTAGAAACATTTATTATTATTATCAATGTTGAAAACGTTGGATTCTTTGATGAATAGAAAGTTCAAAATAACAGCATTTATCTGAAATAGAAAGCTTTTGTATCATTATATATGTTTTTACTGTCAGTTTTGATCAATATAATGCATCCTTGCTGAAAAGTATTAATTTCTTTCCAAAAAAATAAATAAATTCTTACTGACCCCAAACCTTCGAACAGTAGTATATAATGTTACAGAAGCTTTCTATTTCAGATAAATACTGTTATTTTTAACTTTCTATTCATCAAAAATAATTTATATATATAGTGTATGCCCTAAATCAGATATTACATTTAATTCTGTTCCCAGGGGAGGAGTCTTTGTCTCCTCAGGTGTGAATCACATCAATATTCATGATAATTCACACCTCCTCACATATGAACTTTCTAACACTAAAAGTGTCTTACAAAAGTTAAATGATCTTTTTTTGTATGAATGAGTGATCAGGATGGTTTTCACATAATTTTGTAGCAAAAATTCTAGGCTACAAGATCCAGTTCTCAAAAGTCTTGTGAACAAATGTTTAGTATGTGTTATATGGCCTTATTTCAGTGAATACATTTTTTTTGTTTTTCAAAAAACATACATAAACGTGTGTACACACATGTTGCTCACATATTATTGTAGCCAAGTTTGTGCTGAATACAGTGTTATCAGAATTTAGCCATTAATGTGTTTTTAAGCAACTGAAAAAAGCACAAATGTCAAGGCATGTCAAAACTTCTCCAGGGCCCAAAAACACCCTCAGACCCCAGAAAAAAAGTCCAGCCATAATGTGATTGTGTGTATTTCATACTAGTCAATTTAATCCTTATTAAGAAATGTTGTCTACTGCCACTGTAGTTTCATCCCTATACCGTAACATACATACCCAAGGCATAAGCGAACTAAGCGGCTGCTTAGGGCCCCGGTGGCCACCAGGGGGCCCCCAAGACCACATCTTTTTTTTTTTTTTTTTTTTTTGTGATGATACTTTCAATGGACAATGGTAATTATACAAAAACGCAATATTAAATGCAATATTATGTTAACGGGCTGCAGGATGCAAGCACATTCAGACAGCAAAACAGCAATGTCACAAAAAAGGACATATCCTCTGGTGCAGAGAAAAGGAAAAAGAAGAAAACAGAGGAAGAGAAAAAACAGCACGATAAAGGTATGTTAAGTTGCTAGGCTATGTTACGAGCTAACATTAGCTGGCTAGTTAGTTAACATAGCCTATGTAGCATATCTTCTTTTTTAGGAAAGTTTGATTAATCATCCGTAAATAGCATCTTAATATATTATTAGTACAACATATTACTTAGCAAGTTTTAGATTAAACTTTTTGTCTTCTGTGTAAAAATAAAATTCCTGGGTATATATTTTTGTAATAAAAATAAGCTTCTGTTCCATAAACTGTGTACTGATAACAACTTAACATTATTTACATTAGTCTACCATTTTGGGGTCTTTGCTATTATATTCCAGTATCATTATGCCTCTAGTTATAGATTAAGAGTTGTTGTATAGGTGTACAGATGGCTTGCTGCTGTGTATAATAATTTGTGTTGAGAAAATAACTTTATAAATATTCTGTCAAATATGTACTCTTATGAAACTTCCCTAGGAGCACTGTTGAAATATTTTGGACGTGGGGCACAACCAACTCCACCTGACCCAAGTTCCAGTGCTACAGCTGATGATGTTTCAACAATCCCAGATCATTATATTTATATGGATAAACCATGCCTTTGTTTTTGACAGACAGTTGCATTACCTTCTAATATGACATCTAACATGGCTAGCTTTTATTATTATTATTTTCATCTTTCATCAGGTCCATCCTCTGCATGCGAGGAGCACTTCCCAGCATGTGCATCCACTGATGTGGTCATCTATCCTGTCTGACTCAGAAAGGACTGATCTGGTAAGCAGAGGTCCACTGCCTATAAACGAAAACTTCACATTCCCTGAAAAACCTGATGGCCGAAGCTTCCACTACACCTACAGAAAGTTAATTAATGGGGAGAAAATGTAAGTGGAGCTGCTCACTTATTCAAAAAGAAATGATACAGCTTCTGCTGCAAATTGTTCTCTAGGAAGTCCACAAAACTGGTAACAGAGGATCAACAGGATTGGGTTGCATTGTTACATTTAAAACCATAGAAGGGTAAAATCATGCCAGGCAGACATTGGAATGTTGTAAGCAACACAGCTACAACTAATACAATTGATAAGGGGGTGTGTTAGATTTATAGTGTGCGAATAATCAAGCATTGACAATATTCACTCATATTGGCGGCACCGAGGGTACCCAAATCAAATTCTGCTTAGGGCCGGCCCTGTACAATGGTATACAGTTTTAACAAATTAAAACCAAGAATTCCATACAAGAGTGTTTAAAAATCCTAGGCACTTTTCTCTCTTTCGGTGATTGGCCCAAACCCCTGTTTAATTGCTGCCCCTGATTATAGCTATTCTTTCATCTAAACTTGACAACAAAAACAGCTTGGAAAAGACAACAGGTAATGTACATATCTGTGCATTTCATTTATGCAAATCTGTACTCTAAGAATTCACAGAGACCTGAAACTTATGCCCAGACTAGACTCTCGCTATCAGAATTAATCTGGCACGTACTGATGTTAAAAACATGTTCAAAACTGTAACAGGATCTCACATGCAGGAACTAGTTTGTAAATGAAGCAACCTTCACATGGCATGTTCTGACTATAATCAGTGAAGGCCTATTTTGAAGAGAGCTGACAAGAACAAACCCACTGAGTCTTAATTACTGTGTGACATGGCAAGCTGCTGGGACACATAACAAAAGAGAGAAAAGAGATGTAAAACATAAGTATCAGTCCCTCAGTGCTGAGAATTTTTCATACAGGTTCATTAAATTGTTATTCAGCTAATTAAGCTAAAAAAAAAAATCACCTTTCTTGCATGAATTGAGTATCCATATAATTTCATAACAGCTTCCAATTAATTGAAATTAATAGTGTTTTATACCACATGATAAAAAATATTTTGTACTGAATTTTCAGCTATAGTACCGCATCCATGGCTGGCTAGCTATAAGCAAACAAGGCTTTGAAATATATAGTGATATTATTTGAAAAAATATAGCTTTAACTAAATAGATGAAAATACCATTAATACATCAGGCTATTTGTCATCCATTTTGACCTTGCAGCAAAGGTTGTATTGTTTCTCTTTCTCACTTGTGCCCATACTGAAGCAAATCAAGCTCTGCCCCATACAGGAGTCTTGGCATAAATGGCAAAGAGGACATTTTTAGTCACAAGAGGCCTATAGCCTTGACCACTCTTGTTTAGTATGAGTGAAAACAGTAAGAATGCAAATTAGGAGCCTCAGGCAATTGGCTGATTCTTTAAAAAGAGCAAGTGTCAGAGATTCCCAAAGCACATGAACGCTGTGCACATATCCTGCTTATTACCTCAGCTGAATTAGTAGCCTTGGGCATGATGAGAGGGCTGATGATTCTGAATAGATACAGGAATAATAAGTGAAGCAGAAACTCACTGACCCTTCATGGGGATATTAATGTAATGTTGCTAATCTTGATGAGGTCCTCGCGCAAGGAGATGATTCTAAAGGGGTATATGAATCTCCAAGCATTAGTCACAAGCAGCTATGTATGTGAAGCCTTGTATGTTGTTTAACAGATTTTAATTTTTTTTATTTTAGCCATTAATTAAAATGGTTTTGCTTTACCCACCCCTTCATACAGAATTTTGGGGAACATTTTAATAATTGTGATATATTATGCTACATGCTTTGATGTGCTGTTCCTGTAACAATTCAGAACAAGTCAAAGTTCAAGACACTATTACACATAAAAAACAACTTGGCAAAAAAATAAATAAATCAATCATTCACTTCCATATATATATATGTGTGTGTGTGTGTGTGTGTGTGTGTGTGTGTGTGTGTGTGTGTGTGTGTGTGATATACTGATATTGACTATATGCACATAACATTATATATACAGTATATATATTGTCACATGGCTAGTAGAGCCAGCAGTAGAATTTGATGTAGATTCACCTAAGCTGAGTGAGGTGAGGCAGGTGGTAACTTCAGCTCCAGGCCTGAATGGGATACCATACAAGCTGTATAAGAAGTGCCATGGTTCTTCAAATGTTGTGGATACTGTTGAGGGTTGCCTGTAAGAAGCAGTGCATACCTGTGGAGTGGTGAAGGGCAGTGGCCATCTTCATACCCAAAGAGCAGGGATCCACCAGCATTAATCCGTTTAAGAGTATAGCTATATTGAACATGGAGGGAAAGCTTTCCAGTGGTAGCAAGGCGGATGTTTGACTACCTCTTGAAGAATGGATACATAGACATAAGCTGCCAGAAGGCAGGAATACCAGGTTTTCCTTGGGTGTGTGGAACATACGTCAGTAATATGGGAGAAGATCCAGTCTGCCAAGAGAGATAAGAAAGACATCCACGTAGTCTGGCTGGACTTGGCAAATGCCTATATCAGTTCCACACCAGTTTGTTAGCCATGCACTGGAGATTCTCCATGTATCAGAGTGCATTAGGAGCTTGATAGACAGCTATTATGGGGACATGAAGATATGTAATGCAACACAGGACTACACACACAATGGCAGCAACTGGAAAAAGGAATAGCGATGAGATGTTCAATCTCTCCCATCCTATTCACAGCTGCATTCGAGATCATCCTAACTGGTGCAAGACAAATGGTCAAAGGAATCCGTGCACAATCTGGTGTGAGACTGCCAGCTATATGTGATTATATGGATGATGTCACAAGCATCCTCCAGACTGCTGCGTGTACTAGCCAGCTCTTGAAAAAGGCTGGAAGAGCTATTTGTATGGGTCAGAATGAAGATTATTCCAACAAAATCACATAGTCTTTCTATTAGAAAGGGGGTGAGGGACGATCAGATTTTGTTTGAGGTGGAGGGGGAAAGAATAATGGTTGTGGCAGAGCAGCCTATTTGAAATTTAGGGAGAGAATACAGAGGTGATCTTTCAGACAAACAATTGGGAGAGTTGATCCTGAAGGAACTGAAAGAGGGCCTGGATAAGATAGACAATTTTCATTTCCCTGGCAAATTCAAGATTTGATGTTACCAATTTCCACTTCACCATTGCCTGATTTGGACATTAAAATTGTGTGAGATTTCTACCAAAAACATTTGTCTTAAGATGGTTACATATATTTTCAGTATTAGTGTGTCGATAAGAAATACACATTTTAGACTCCCAAGTTTTTCTTTTGCAAATAGAATAGAATAGAAGAACAGGGAGCCCTGCAACAGATGGCATGGTCCCCACAGACCCCCCACTCCCACTGAATATTGAGTCAGTCTGGGATTACATGAAGATATATATATATATACACACACACACACACACACACACACACACACACACAACAGTTAGTTCCAGTCCTCGAATCTGATTGGACGAGAGACGTTCCATGACACTGATGGTCTGACACCGTCAGCACTCCGACGCTTCACTGTGTGTGTATCACTCCACTTGTGTTCGTGCTGTTTTAAACTAATGTGTAAGAGCAGTGCAGATTTGTTAGGAGCTATGGTTTGTCTTTTTTTTTTTTTACATTACATATGTTAGCCAGCAGGTGGTGGCAAAATATCTTTTTTGTGTGTACTATGAGCCAGTTAGGTGACGTGAAGTATATCTGCATCAGCCGCTCTTTGTGATCGCTTACTACAGTTACTATACTACTAAAGCTAGGAAATAGCTTTAAACTGCTTTAAACTAACAACTTCATCATTACGGCTCATCAAAGCTGAGAGACACAACAGACTTACACAAGATTAATTACACAATGGGTGCTGTTTATTATGGTTTCTATAGAGATCGACTCTTGCGCACCAGCTACCACGAAATAGGGAGAAATACCCCCTCTTGCAAGACTATTTTTCCACTGAGAAAGCTGATCTTCAGAAAGCTGACAGCATCTCTGCTTGGGCGTAGCAACAGGTGATAGCACATGCTCCACTCTATCTCTCTCTCACTCACTCACTCACTCACTCACTCACTCACACACACACACGCGCACACTCAAATCCATTCTTGTTTATCCAATAAAAGGTTAGAAACAGCAGAAGCCGTGATACTATTAATGAAGTGACATATTTTAATTACTAACGAAGGCTTGGAGGCAACATTTGTTTTGAACCAGCAATGACAGATTCTGATCCGTCACGTAAGAAGTCCATGCACAAATGTGTTTTTTATGACTGTACTCAGTTTTCCACATTTTTTCAAATTTACTTGTTCATTGAACTTGTGCAATATCACAGTCTTGCTATATGGCCCTAAATCAGCAATGCTGTGATTACCCGTGGCATTCTGCCTGCAGCCGAATCACAGCAGTGATATAGGGCCATATTCCACAATTGCTCCTGTGATATTGCTTATTGCATTATATATATTTAATGTAATGTGAATATAGTCATTATCACTCACTTTGATATATAAGATCCATAATTAACATAATAAGAACAAACCTTGCGCTTAAACAGCTAGAACCAGAGTAACGAAATATAAAAAAGGCAGGTGTCTCCAGACGCGTTTATAAAAGTTATTTTAAACTTGATCACCGGTATCTAAAAATCCGCGGTACCCTGCATAAGACGGTGAAAAACAGCGAGACGCGGTGCAACGGTCAATTACGTATGTCAATGTTTCAAATGGGAAAACGACTGAAAAAAACAGCGAGGACGGACGCAAAAACGCATTCGGTGTGAACAGCACCTAACTTGACACGGCGTCTAAAAAACGTGGGACTTCTGCGCGAAACCCTGAAAAAAAGCGAGACGCAACGGTCAACGACGTCAGTCTAGCGCATGTTTACATAGAATTAATTTAAACGCCCCCTATATAGATCATTGCCCCTAACTCTAAAAAGATTCACTTTAATTTTCAGTCCGCGTTCGGTTTAATCACCATCATCTCTTAAGTCTTCTTAAAAGTCTACCCAGCAGCTTTCTCGACATTATGACAACTGAATGAAAAGGGTGTGTTTATTCCAGCATGTGTACTGAAAGTCATTTCAATGCCCTTCAGTCAGAATTTCACTAATGACTGACGTGAACACCCCGGAAGAATGACTAACATGAACAATGATTTTACGGTGTCTGATAAATCTGCGCCGATTCAGACCCGTACAGTCATTTCACTCCGTTCTGTCCTTCTCTATTTGCAAGCCTAAAGCTATCGGAACTGAAGTCCCACGGAGACTATTTGAAAACATGAATGTATTTCATCGACATGGACACTATAAAAACATGTTTGTATTGGTGTTGATGCTGTACGTGCCTCATTGCTGTCACGCGTTCAACTTGGATGTGAGGTTTCCAGTCGTCAAAGAGGGCAAAACTCCGGGCAGTTTATTTGGACTTTCCGTTGCACTTCATGAACAGGTCGTGGGAGAGACACGATTCTTGTAAGTATTTCTCACCACTGTAAATAACCTGACCTCAGGTCAAGTGTCATCCATTGTTTTCCCGGGAGTATGCACCTGTTGAATGTTTTATAAGTTTACTTATTTATATTTTTATATAAGAAATGAGCTCTTTTTTTTTTAATTTTTTATTTATTTATTTTTTTATTTTTTAAAGCTGAATGATTTTATATGAATGATTTTTGGATGCAAATTGCAAACTATATATATTTTTTTCTTGTTTGACTTGACCTAGTTACCTGTAAATTGAATAACCTGGAAAAGTTTTCTTATCGTGCATGTATGAATTTTCGGGGGTTGAAACTGTCAAGTGCATTCATCTTGCAAAAGAAGGAAACTATATTTTTCTTTTTTTAATTTGTGGCGTTGGATTAACTCGATTAACATTCAGATCTCCAATTCACTAGAACTAACTGTGACATTGGGTTGGGAAGGTTACGTCTCCCCTTGTATTATGTTTTGTAGTTATGGTAGCAACACAATTACAGTGCTACAATATAGTCTCCTTTAGGTTAGAAATCCTGGGTTCAGACATTTAGAACTGTCCTTAACTTTACATAGCTTATGAGTTCTGCAAGACCTATATCACCAGCCTCGTAAAGAAGTAACCAGTAAATCACTTAAATTTGTTAGTATTCTGTGATAAGATTGAACAACTAAGGATATCAAACAGGTTACTGACAAAAAATGATGAAATGTGTATATAGGTTTTCCCATCTTCCATTGGTTGGGCAAAGAGATAGCCTTGCCCCAAACTCATCAATGTCAATGTTGCTATGTTGGGCTGATTGGGATGCTCAAACAAACAGAGCAATGTTTCATTGTACCACCAAGCCATGTGTACACATTTCAAGGGAAGCAACCAATAGGTGGCTTACTTTAGTTGTTTTTTGTATATTAAGCTACGATGTAAATAATAAGGTAAATGGTGAGATTGATTTAGGCATATTACATCATATTTTTGACTAAAATAAAACCAGTTACTTTAGTTCAGTCATGACAAATTTTAGGATGATTTAGCATGTTAATATGGGTATGACATATTGATAGGATTTAGTCTTGGCGGACAAGGTTGCTACAGAGCAAGTACAAAGACTTGCTACTGCTAGAACATACACAGACATACTGTGTTAGCATGTACATGTTAACTGCTGCACATTCAGACAAACACAAAAATGGGTCTTGTCTAGGGTGTCAAATGGGGTAGGACTTCAAGTCAAATGTCACCACATGGAGCAAATTTTGTAAGTACCTGACAAAAGTTTATTTTATTTTATTTTTTTTTTCAGTGTGAGATCGAAGAAAGTATTTTATAGTCAAATAAATGAAGAACATTTATGGTGTTGCATGAAATCGTATGTTCGGTGCTATAAGTGCAGCATTCATATCCCCACTCAGGTGTACAAAGACACCACCTTTGCAGATGCAGCACATGATATGACTGAGCATGATAGTGCAGGCAGTTTTTCAGTACTAGTGACTCACCTATTGGTTTGCACACAGTGCTTTTTTCATATCCCCAGGGAATAAGAATTCCAAAGATTTCACAGTTGAAGCCAGCCATGTAATGGCATTGATCCATGCAGGATGAAAATAATGCCCAACCCACTGCAGTCCTACTTTGATTGAGAAAACTCAAATGGCATTTAAGGAAATGCACCATAAATATGAACATAATGGTGGAAGTAATGATTTTTGATTTCTTAGGCAAAATATTTTGCCACTTTGTGGAATTTAATTGAAATCAATGTAGAAACAGAGGTATTGCTGGAACATGTTAATTGTTGACATATTGTTATGTAACAGAACACTTGCACTACAGTTGTTAGTCAAACTGTTTTCACCTCAGTGACAGATAGCTTACCACTGTATAACAGAGATATCAAAGTATTATACACTTGGGAACTATGTTGCCCTGCAAAGGCAAAATGCAGTAATAGACAATCATGCTTCTCTGTTTCAGTGTTGCCGTAGTTACTGTGTTTTGGCTTTGAAGGGCAGTACGGATGTGCCTTTAAATTTAAATTTTTACATCAAAAACATTCTTTGACTGTATAGGACAAACATTGGGATTGTCATTAGTGACACGGTGCATAGAATGTAAAAACATATATAATAATCGGACTAAATTAGTTCTAAGTCTCTTTCATTGTTAACACATTTAAGAAACTATACCACAAGATAGTGGTGATGTCTCGACTGGCACAATTTTCACTGTGGTCTGAGAATGCTATGTTCTCAAAAGCAGAGTGGTGTAATTTGTTGTATGTCGTTTGTAACATTCCTTCAAATCAAACTAAGAAAAACTCAAATGCACTTCTTTGCTCATATGTTTGTGTCTCCCTTGTCATTGTCTCAGAGAAGTCCCAGTTAATGTGAAGCTCAGACTATATTGCTAAATACATTTTCTGGTGACTTTGTGGCTGCTTTCATTGAGCCTCCGATGAAGCAAGAGCTTCAAGCTATGCATCTTTTTGCTTCCCTGTTAAATTTGAAGGAAGCATTGTTATTGTCAACTACACATTACCTTTGTAATTTAGAAACATTTTGTTTTTGCATATTGAGAAAGGGCCCTGCCTTACAGATTAATGCTTGCATAAACCATCCAGAGGTCCTTTTGACATTATCTGACCAAGGACAATATGAGAACCAAGATCAATTGCAATAATACTAATTAGACTGGCTAGACATACATCATCTTAGTCAACACATAAAGAACTGGCTCAGTCCTTGTATGCCACTGACTCAGAGGCACACAAGGACATCCTGTGTTTGACTTCTTCCTTTGGTCTACTCTAAGATTGTCTGTTTCACACACTCTTACTCTAATTAACCCCCCATCCCCCATTTGTGTCTTCCTGTCTATTTGCCTGTCTATCTTTAGAAAGAGCATGTATTGTTTTATGATTCAGTTCTACCTTTTCCCAAGTGAGCTGAAAGCTAACATGAAATATTTATGGTTTCACTCTTAAAGCTAAAGAACGTCACATGACCACAGCAGTATTCTCTGGTTCAAGAGTTTATTTACTGATGATTACTATTGAAAACTCATGAACATTTTAGTAATAAACCATTTTTCCATTAAACAAGTCAGTTTATCAGTCAGTATATTCTAATTGTATTTCATTAATATTTTTATGATCAGAGTTACATTAATTAATGCATATATGATGTGTTCTTTATCAGGGCGCTTATATGCTCTGCTCCACTGAAAATTGATGTACACTGTATTTGCCAGTAGGCTTGGGATCGATGGCTTTTTCACCTAATGATAATCAGAAAATGTTCCCAACGATAATCAGTCTATATCAGCATTTTTACAGACATAAATAGGACTAAGCATTTCACAGCAGTCTTTGTCTCTTCATATATATTTTTAAACACAACTTTGGTAAAGTGTGAGCAGCAGTGTAACTTCAATAAATGTTATATCTCCCTAAGATATTACACCAGACCACATTAAACAGAAGTCCAACTGGTGGTGAATTGGAAGGCTTAAAAATTAGGCTTCTAATTTATATGTTGGCTAAATTTAACATGTACTGTATATCGATGCCTTAAAAGCATATCAATAATGCTGATCAATTGGTCAATGTTTTATGTCTTTCCTATTTGTCAGTAATCAAGATTTGTACATGTCACATTTATCTGCAGGTCTTTCAAGTCTAAAATTTAGCCAAGCATATACTGCTATGTAAGATGAATTTCCTGTGTGATTTCAGGTCTGCATGTTTTAAGTTATCTGGTTTGTTTCCTACAGCTGCATGATTTATTCTCCATTAGCAACTGTGGTTATCTGGTTCCCAGCTAGGTGTCAGATAAATCAGTTGCCTGTCTGTCTTTACACAGCAGCAGATTTTGAGACAATTTTGTTGTAAAAAGTTAATTAAAAAGATTAAACTCAATTGATTTGATATTTATTTAAAAAACGTTACCCATGTTGGTATTTAGAGCTTGTACATGTATTTAAAGCATTAATAATATTGGTAATAAATACAAATAAGTCTAAATTGTAATGTACTGTAAGTCACTGCATCTAGTAGTGATTCCCAAATGTTGAGAACTCAAGGTAAGATTTGTAATGCTGCAAAATGTATCTTATTTTAAATGTACCTATTTTAGGCTGCTTGATTTCAATCTTTCTTTGGGAAATAAAATGCCACATTAATGCAGTATTGATAGCAGCAATTCAAGCAAAACCTTAAAAGCACTAACTTCTCATCATCTCAAATAGATTACAAACACTTATGTAATAAAATAGCATAGAGTTATTTCGCTTACAGTAGCTTACATTCAGGATGATGACCAGCCGGTGAACTGTTAAAATAAAAATCAATAGTGGGCTTTCCAGTATTATTTATTTAGGCTAATACCACAAGTGTTGATACCCTAAGCACTACTGCAAAACCCACAGTACATTTCTATGCTGACCTTACTAAACACCAAACATAGCCAAAGGCTCAGTTCTGAAAACGATTAAAAAATAAAACATTGTGCTGCAAACATGCAGGCCAATATATTAAGAATAACACTGTTTTTACAAGTGTCTTCAAGTGATGTGACAACTAAAAATGTCCACATTATATTCAACAAACCGGTCATACTTCCTTTTATGATTATTATTAAAAACAGTTTTTATTATTGTGCTTGACAACTGTCAAAGATGTGAATGGGGTAGATGCTCTGAAATTTTTGGAAACCACTGCTTTAAAATAAATGAACAGTCTCTAGACATCATGTCATAAAACACATTTTGCTGAAGTAGAATAAGTTTGTCTTGCCACGGGGCTTGAAAGAGTGGGGGAAGATGATGACTTGCTTACAATGTGGAGCATCCTGGGTTTTAGGATTAGATATTATCCATTAATCTGTTTGAGCTGGAATGTGAAGTATATGATTTGTCACTTCATTAAAGTGGTAGATCCCCTTGTCAATATACTGACTGCTGCAGCAGTTCTGATTCATCTCTGTAACATGGCTTTCCATTTATAGACAGGCTTTGAATGTCATGGTGGTGTTTTCAAGGAAAAAGTAGGGAAGTGGTTTTATTAACATCTTTTAAACAAATATGACACACAGGGCTGTATGACAATATAAATCTTGCATATGGATTAGCCTGCATATGTAGTATCTTAATAAGTAATGGATAATGTACACTCAAAAAAATATTTTAGCCTAGTTTTAAGATTTATCAATTTCAATTGAATAACAAATTTCCATCTAATTGAATTGAATAGTCTTGAAGAAAATGTAATTAATAAAACTTGCATTTTGTAAGATTTATACATTTTATTTAGTTAAAGATTAGTCCAGGGGTTTATTTTGTGATAATGGCTGGCTGACTGTATATTATTGTTTATTATGGCTACTTACCAAATAAGTAAATACACTGACATAATATATATATATATATATATATATATATATATATATATATATATATATATATATATATATATATAAAACATACTACATAAAAATGATAAAAAAGAATATATTTTTATAGCATTTTATTACAACAGAGGAACCTAACGCAATTTAGGAGCTTGGTTACCAGGGACTATGGTAATTAGTAATATACATTTTAGCTGTCAAAAACTAAAAATAACTAAAATATTTGACCACAGAATGAAGGAAGTGGAAATGATCACAAGCGCTGTAGGGCTTTGTACAGGATTTATTGTTTAGGTTAGTGGTGTATATCTTTTGCTTGTTTGCCCATTCATTTCTTAGGAATATGTGGGAGATAAGGGGCATGCATTCCACCTGCCTGAACATGAATCTGTGCAACACTGCCACTGAGTTTTTTACTTCTCATCCCTTGATCAAGCTCTTTCTTTATGGCCAGTCACCTTTTTTTGCTATAAAGACTAATTGTTAACTGAAAGGCTAGGCCTTTATAGTGATTTCCTTTTGTATATATCTAACAGTCTATGTACTTTGGAGGCACACTGATCAAATAAAGGTACAAAACGTGAAATCTCAGAGAAACCGCCAAAGTAGACACACCTTCTTTAACAGATTAAATGTAGTTCTGTTCCCTGTGGTGTGGTTGTTAAAGGTGAAGTGTGTAATTTTTCATGTTAAAATGCTTTATCCAATCCCAACCTAATATGTAGAGACAACTGTAAGAAGGCCATTGTTTTCCCTAAAAAATGTAAAGACTGTGGTGCTATCAAAACATTGCTCTGTTTTTCCAGACCCAGCAACATTGCCTCGGTCAATGGTGTGAGTTTGGTTGTGCCATCTGTTTGGCAGACATCAGCATTTACGTTTGATGCTCATAGTACCACAGAGAGTAAACACTTCACCTTTGAAACAAGACGTGTTCTATTGTTTCAGCTTCTAGGTAAAATGTCAGTAAACAGAGAAATGAAAGCTGATTTTATTCATCATTTTTTGCAGTTCAAAATGTACTGAAGAATGTTTGCCTCTGACAGCAAAGCTTCAGCGTAATGCTGTGGAGAAGATTTTATTAATCTATTTGTGTTGAGCCATATACTTTCAAACTGACAAGCAGCTTCTCAAAAATTAAGCACCAGTGAAAATGAACCCCCTCAACCTACATGCGGTTCATAAAATTGCCTCTGAGGTATGTGCTTCTCACCACCAGACCTTTTAGTAATTGTAGCAGTAAAACCCATGTCATGTGATCGGTATCTGTTTAAGCATAAACTGCCTCCTCTAGTTCACTGAAAGTTATGATTCACTAAGCAAATTTCAGCATTGAGGTAGTAAAACTATTTTATTAATAAGTTGTAGTTCTTGAAAAAGGTGCATTTAACAGACATTGGAGTAAACAATCTCATAGTCAATATGTATATGAAAGGCTCTGTATGCTCATGGATGGATTATTTATTTTCTGTGATAAAGGGGTCTTATCATACATTTTGTCTATCTTTTACACTTTTTTTCACATGTCCATCTATTGTATAATGTTAGTACCATTTCAGTTTCCCCCCTTTTCTGACTCTTAAAGTCTGTCAATGTACAACATCCAAAAATTCAAAACCATCGTATATTGTTCAAAAATTGGTGGAAAAAAGGTTTTGTTTAGATGAACATACACACAGAAAGAGCAGTTGGACATTATGTCTCGCTCATTCACCTTGCTCTTGCCTTTCTCATTTCTGTCCTTGGTGAAACCAGATTTAGAGTCACATGACAGGAATGAGGTGGGGGTACCAGCAGATTGGTGGTCATGGTTTAGAGGGGCGAGTGAGTGTCCAAATGAAATTGGGCCCATAGGGACATGGAGGAGGGATGTCTTTCACCTCACTTTTTGTCTTTCATTGTCCCTCCCTGCCCCCCACCCCCTCGCCCTCTATCGCTCTCTCTCTCTCTCTCTCTCTCTCTCTCTCTCTCGACTTTAACCTCAATATGTGTCCTCCTCACAGTCTACCTCATCACAATGTGTGATGCATACAAACAAGTAGACACAAGAACAAATCAACACTTTTAAGCATGTGGTGAAAAGAGTGTTGTCAAAATGAGCGATGGTTTTCTCATTGTTTGTGTATGTGACGTTCACAAGGGAAAGTGTATTTCTGTAAAATGCTCACGTGTCAGGCCTTGAATTGTAATTTATTTAATTGGCATCAGTTAGAGAGCACACCTAGCTTCCTCAATTGTTTAAGTACTTCAGAATGATTTACAATTAAGCACTTCAAGGTGAAATGTACCAAGACGTTTACAAATAAGCCATTACAAAAAGTGTGTACACACTGTGGCTCTGTAGCACTATCAAAACATTGCTCTGTTTGTTTGAGCATCCTAGCCATGAATATTCAGGGTTCAATACAAGTTAAATTCAATCCATAGCATTTGAGGCATAATGTTTATTATCACAAAAATTTATTACGACTTCCATTGTAAGTGCCTCACTGTAACCTCAATTTTTACTTTTTTTAATGAAAAGGAGGGACGAGTTGAAATTGATTTTTGTGGTAACAATTATGCCACAAATGCTGTAGACTGAGCTTAACATGCATTGAACTTGGAATATTCCTTAAAAAACATTCCAATTCTACTTGGTATTGTTAGCGGCTCAGAAATTTCACCCTTCATTTTTAAATTGCCATGCTTTTATCTTTCACCAAACTTTGTTTCATTTAACTTCTCCGATGAAGGAATGGAAACTGTGATGATTAGGTTGTCAGACATAATATATTTCTATTAAAACTCACCAAACAGAATTTTAAGGAAGATTAAATGAGCGTATCGCCCACCAAAGGCCGTCCTCAATCCCATCCTGCTAGACACAAGTCATAATCTGATGGGAGCTCATCTCTCACAGAGTGGAATATTTATGAGGCCACGGGCACCAAGGTGGATAAAACAGCAACTGCTGTGTGTGTGTGTATCAAACATTTATGAACCATTAATGAATCAGACCAGCAGGCTGCTCTGCCTTACTGATTATTATGTCTGTCATGTTCTCACAAATATTGAGATGAAATTCATTGATTTTCTGATGATATGAAACACCTCTTCTTAAATTAAATTAAAATTAATCTTACTTTTCATTGGGCTTAGAGGATTACATCTGTTTCATTTCAGATCTGGGTATCTTAGGCCTGACTCTTATCTTTAAGGCTGCATACCAAATGTCCCCATAAGGATAGTAAAACCTGAAATTTTTGACCTTGTGGGGACATTTTGTCGGTCCCCATGAGGAAAACAGCTTATAAATCATACTAAATTATGTTTTTTGAAAATGTAAAAATGCAGAAAGTTTTCTGTGAGGGTTAGGTTTAGGGGTAGGGTTAGGTTTAGGGGATAGAATATAAAGTTTGTACAGTATAAAAACCATTATGTCTATGGAAAGTCCCCACAAAACATGGAAACACTACGTGTGTGTGTGTGTGTGTGTTTGAAATCAAATCAGTCACTCATCAGTTGAAACAGAGTTCAAGAATGCAGCACATTCTGCTCATCATAACTACCCTCCTGTGGAAGAACAAGAAGCAGAGAAGTAGAAGAATGGATATGAAAGCTTAAAGTGCTCTTCCTGCTAGAAGTTATGCCTATTAGGGATGTGTGCACGAGGACTTGGTTACTCGGACGTGGCAGCAATGATCGATCATGAAAAAGATGATCGATAGTGATCACACTTGATGTAACTTTTCACTTAATTCTAAATCCATGCTATCGTAATGTGAAGTATTTATTTTAATCTTAAATACTTAAAAATATGGAAATTATTTAAGGAGTACTCAGTTCAGTTTGATGGAAATGTATCAAATAACTCTCTTTTTATTCTGTGATTGTAGTTTTTTCAGTGGTGCTGTTTGTTCATAGTTAGTTGCATCGTGCCATGGCATTTATGGGTTCTTACAAGTCCTTTCAGTCAAAATCATAGTCTGACAAGCCCTGACAGATAAGGGTTAGACATGCTGGAGATTATCTGCAGTAAAAGTGTGCCAAAGTTTGAGGAGAAGGTAAAGTACAATCAATAGACAGAGCTGAATGTGAATTAAAGTCTTATCTTTGAAATTGTTCACATCTTTGTCTCAAACAACCATTACTGTTGTTCTGTGGCTGAATACACAGGACAGACTTCAGCTCAGTCAGGTTCCTACATGTTTCAGACTTCTTGTAGGAGCGCCGAAGGAGAAGGCAGAGTCTGGACTGCCAGCCACTGAGACTGGAGACGTGTATGCCTGTCCAATCACTGCAGACCCAAAAGATTGCAAAAGACTGAACCTTCTCAAATCACGTAATTTTCTTGCCATTCCAATAAATAAATATATATTATTGCCATTATTATTATATTTATTATTAGTACTAGTAGTATGATGATGATTCAGTATTATTATTATTATGTAAAAGGTTACACATAACTGATAAACTGTCTCCTAAAAAAATATTTACAATACATTGTTATTAAAAGTTTTAAGCAGTTGTACTGCATTATTTATTTACATCACCAATAGCAATTTTTGCTGCAGTCTAAAAAGACTATTGAAGTCAAAGATGTTGTCAGGAAGTTTTATTTATTACTTCAAAAATATAATATAACATGATTAAATCAATCTTTAAGAGTTAAACCAAGAACACAATAAAAAGATGTAACCTGCATTTGTTACCTTAAAGAGCTATTTCTACCTGATCCAACCCTTTAATTTAGTTTTGTTGGTGTAACCTAATGTATTCAGTTTGATTCACATGTTAAATAATATTTTTGACATTAATCAAACCAGTTAATTTAGATGTAACCATATGAAGTTAATTTTTTAGCTTAACATTTTTTCAGTGTAGAAAGTCCTTAATGTAACAATTTCAGGTTACCTCTTTTTGCAGTGCAGAACTTACATTTCAGGACAGACTTACCGATCAAGATATATAATGCTTGTGGGAAGAGACTGTTTTGAATTCGCAACCCAGTCAGGATGTCACGTTACTGCAGAAAGAACATATTTGAATTGTATGAATTGCTTTGTTATGCAGATTCTGACGACATCCCAAACCCTAAAATAGAAGTGATAGAAGGGATGTGGCTCGGCGTTTCTGTAGCCAGTCAGAGTCAACCAGGCGGTCGTATTTTGGTGAGTTTCAATAGCGACCTCTCAATCTTAGGCTGTGTCTGAAACCTCAATGCCCAGTCACAGGCACCTTTTTGTGAATGAAGCCACCTTTTAAGTAAACTGGTTTCAGACAGGCTTCTGAGAAACCATAATATAATGTCTGTTGAAAGAGAACAAATTCAAGTGAGATTTAGACAGAACCAAGCAAATATTTGGTAAATACAATGCTTATTTGTTTATAGAGAGTGTTATGGAGTCATAAGTTGAAAAATTGACTTTCACCAGCTCCATCAGATGCCATTTTTTATTCTTGCCACCAACTGCTACTCAACTACACACATGCGATGTTGTTATACAGTATCATATAGACAGCAAAGGATACACCAATGCTGCCTTCAGTAATGATGAAATGAAGGCATCTAAGTGAAGAGGTTGTCAAACATTGGATTTCCATTCAGGCAGCATTTTTCTGCTTTCGAACACAGACTTTGTCTCTGCCTCTGATCTTTGAGAAATGGAAATTTAGTTGTGTGCATCCACAAAAACAATGTTCCTCCTATCTAAACATAATATTTATCGCTCCATTTCTTAATAGGCCTGTGGCCATCGTTATGTCCGGAACATGACGGCCAACCTTCGCATGATTGGGAAGTGCTATATTCGTGGAAATAATTTAATGTACAACAAAGATGACAATGATTGGCAGTCATACAATGAGATGTGTAATCCCCTTGGATCTAAGGATGATGAAGGCCTGTGTCTTGCGGGAATGTCTTCTGCCATCACTCAGACGGATGTCATCTTGGGCACACCTGGTTGCTACAACTGGCAAGGTTAGAGGAGTTTCTCTTCAGTAAACATTTTTCTTTTCAAATGAAATCACAAACTAGGTCTTTTGTGCAAGCTCCAAATAATTAGGCAAAAGGCTGTCAGCAAAAGGAAAAAAAGCTTGCACATTTAATTGGACAATACCCAAACCTAAAAAACTCTGTCATCATTTACTCACTCTCATGTCGTCTTGGGAACATACGTCGTCTGTGGAACATAGATGGAGATGTCATGCAGAATGTCAGGGCATGACAGCCTTTTTCACCATTCACTTTGATTATTTGGAAAAAGATGCAAAGCAAGTGAATTGTGACCTAGGCTAACTTCTTTTGAGTCAGCCTGGTCTCATGAAATGTACATGAATATTGCTATTTTTTTTTTTTTTTGCTAAATGTCATTTATGTGGTGTATTTCACGTTTGGTTGCCGTTTGAAAGTGAAATGTCCAGCTGAGGGCGCCAAAACCCAGTGAAATGAGTTGTATTCAGACGAGCTTTTTCAGGTGGATTTGGAGGTTTTAATGAGTAGAACATGCGTTCCTTAACAAAACATTTATTCTTAACATAACTAATAGTGTTTTAAGATATAAATGAGATAATTAAAAAGACAATTTAACCAAACAAACCCCTAAACCCAACCAATAGTGTTTTAAAATTAAAAAGTGAAAAGAAAAGGAGGTTTTTCTGAAGCAACTAGCCAACCAATGTCTAAACCTAACCGATAGTGTTTTAAAATGAAAAAGTGAAACGAAAGCAGGTTTTTCTGAAGCAACTAGCCAACCAAAGGCTAAACCTAACCGATAGTGTTTTAAAATGAAAAAGTGAAAAGAAAAGGAGGTTTTTCTGAAGCAATTAGCCAACCAATGTCTAAACCTAACCGATAGTGTTTTAAAATGAAAAAGTGAAAAGAAAAGGAGGTTTTTCTGAAGCAACTAGCCAACCAATGGCTAAACCCAACCGATAGTGTTTTAAAATGCAAAAGCGAAATGAAAAGCAAATTTCTAAAGCAAGCACATCTTTCCATGACACTGTGGTGTCATGTTTCAGCTTGCGTTCTTGAGTGGTCTTGAACCCTGATCTACTGGGTTCATAGTTCAGTGCTTTACCATGTGTTTCTCTGCAAGCTAGTTACATCAGAATAAGTGCAATACCATAACATTGCACTAAGAGACCAGGTTGCTTTGAGTTTGGTTTGGAACAATATGAAGATGAGTAAACAATGCCACTTTTTTTTTTTGTATTACCCTCTGAAAAATGTATTCCTTTAATAATTTTGTCTTCATATGCAGGGAATGCATTTCTGAACTGGCATGACCCTAATGATCCTGGGTATGTGCATAAGATCAAGTTTCCAGACATGAATAGAGGAAATATTTACATTGGTAAGGCAGTGGCACAACTTAAAGTATGCATGCAGTCAGATTTTAACTGATATTAACTTGTTACGAAAACTAATATTGTTATTTTTTAAATGTATTGTAAATAAGAGTTGACTTATTGTACATTTAATCTGTGAAATCTTTTATCAGTTTATGTGTTTCCTGGAATACAACACATGACCTTGTGCTATGCTCTATGAACTGAACTACAGAAAGCAACAGGATTTAAAGACATTTATTCTATTCCATCAAACTAATTATACAGTGGATACTGTTTTAGCTCACAATACTGAACCACAATAGCTATTTTCTGCTATTAGCTTTGCATGTACTGCAGTCACAAAGAACTGATCTAGTATAAATCTTCTTTTACAACAGTTGTCATAATAACATCAACATGTGCACATAGATAACTGAATTATTTTTATTGGTGATCAATTGCTCTTTAGGTTACTCTGTAGCTATGGGTCAAGGCATACTAAGCAAAGAGAAAGACACAGTGGTAACAGGAGCCCCAAGGGATGGAGCTAAAGGATCAGTGATGATGGCTGAATATTTAAAAAACAATAACATGGAAGAAAAACTCATATTAAAAGCCACTGTCATGGGGAAGCAAGTTGGATCCTATTTTGGCAACAGCATTGCTCTTGTGGACCTTAATAATGATGGGTAAATATTTTCCCCCTCCATAACTAGATGTCATCAATGGAAAAAAAGTTTATAAAGTGGAGATATCTCAATAGGGATAGTTAACCTCCCCGAAAATGAAAACTCTTTTATCATTTACTCAACCTAATTTTGTTCCAAACCCACATGACTGCTTCAGTGGAACAGGGAAGATGTTAGGCAGAATGTTAGCCTCAGTCACAATTCACTTTCATTGCATCTTTTTTTCATAAAATTATAGTGAATGGTGATGGAGGCTAACATTCTGCCTAACATCTTCCCTGTTCCATAGAAGAAAGAAAGTCAATCAGGTTTGAAAACAAGAGGGTGTGTAAATGATTTTATTATTTAAACATGTATTTTTATTATCCATACAGCTGGAAGGATCTTATTGTTGGAGCCCCTTTCTATTTTGATCGGAAGGCAGAAAAAGGCGGGGCAGCGTATATTTATATTAACCAAAATGGATATTTTCATGACAACGATGCTTTGATCCTTACTGGGCCAAAGGACTCAGCTTTTGGCATGGCAGTTGTTGCTGTTGGTGACATTGACCAAGATGGCTTCCAAGGTAGGATTTGTGGATTTGTTTGCTTATTTTGCACTCTAAAATTCCCTTGTGCAAATAACATGAATGTAGTTTTAAGTTATAAGTTTATAGCTAATGTGGTGTGTTTGTGCATTTATTCACTTGTGTGTGTGAAGCTCTGTCTGAGTAGCACATACTACAGCTTAGAACATGTGGCATTACTCAGTAGTTTCTCAAGAAGTCACTCAGTAGTTTCTCAGTAGCTTCTCAAGCTGCACAAAACCGCTTCAGAAGCAGGTGAAAACCTGGCCAGCAGGAGCCATCTCTGCTCTTCAGGACTGTTTTGAGTGTACTGACTGGCACATGTTCAGGGAGGCTGCAATATGGCGACTCTACCAACTTGGAAGAATACACAGCATCAGTGACCAGCTACATCCGCAAGTGCATTGATGATGTCACTTTCTCCAAGACCATCACCACACGCTCCAACCAGAAGCCGTTAATGACTGCGGAGGTGCGCACGCTGCTGAGGACCCGAGTCACAGCTAGGGCTAAAATGTCCCGGGCAATCAGAGAGGCAAAGCGTGCACACGCCCAGAGAATCCACAGTCACTTCCAGGACAGCTTTGACACGCAGCGCATGTGGCAGGGCATCCAGGCCATCACCAACTACAGGACGACATCAGTTGCCTGTGACAAAGATGCCTCCCTGAATGACTTCTATGCTCGGTTTGAAGTGCAGAACAACGTGGTGGCGAGGAAGACCACCCCTCCTCCCAACAACCAGGTGCTCTGTCTTACCACGGCGGATGTGAGGAAAACTCTACGTAGAGTCAACCCACGGAAGGTTGCTGGACCAGACAACATTCCTGGCAGAGTGCTCAGAGGATGTGCAGACCAGCTAGCAGATGTTCTTACCGACATCTTCAACATCTCTCTGAGCAGCGCCGTCGTTCCAACATGCTTCAAGGCCACCACCATCATCCCCATGCCAAAGAAGTCTTCAGTGTCCTGCCTCAATGACTACCGTCCCATCGCACTCACACCAATCATCATGAAGTGCTTCGAGAGGCTCGTCATGAGGCACATTAAGACCCAGCTGCCCCCCTCACTAGACCCACTGCAGTTTGCGTATCGTCCAAACCGTTCAACGGACAATGCCATCGCCACCACCCTCCATCTGGCCCTCACCCACCTAGACAAAAAGGACTCATACGTTCGAATGCTGTTCATATATTTCAGCTCAGCATTCAACACAATAATTCCTCAGCACCTGATTGGAAAGCTGAACCTGCTGGGCCTGGACACCTCCCTCTGCAACTGGATCCTGGACTTCCTGACTGGGAGACCTCAGTCAGTCCGGATCGGGAACAGCATCTCCACCACCACCACACTGAGCACTGGGGCCCCCCAGGGCTGTGTGCTCAGTCCACTGCTGTTCACTCTGCTGACTCACGACTGTACAGCAGTGCACAGCTCGAACCACATCGTCAAGTTCACAGATGACACGACCGTGGTGGGTCTCATCAGCAAGAACGACGAGTCAGCATACAGAGAGGAGGTGCAGCGGCTGACGAACTGGTGTAGAGCCAACAACCTGTCCCTGAATGTCGACAAAACTAAAGAGATGGTTGTTGACTTTAGGAGAGCACAAGGTGAACACTCTCTGCTGAACATTGACGGCTCCTGTGTGGAGATCGTCAAGAGCACCAAATTCCTTGGTGTTCACTTGGCGGAGAACCTCACCTGGTCCCTCAACACCAGCTCTATTACCAAGAAAACCCAGCAGCGTCTCTACTTTCTTCGAAGGCTGAGGAAAGCACATCTCTCACCCCCATCCTCACTACATTCTATAGAGGGACTATTGAGAGCATCCTGAGCAGCTGCATCACTGCCTGGTTTGGGACTTGCACCGTTTCGGACCGCAAAGCTCTGCAGAGGATAGTGAGGACAGCTGAGAAGATCATTGGGGTCTCTCTTCCCTCCATCAAAGACATTTACAAAAAACACTGTATCCGCAAAGCAACCAGCATCGTGGATGACCCCACACACCCATCACCCAAACTCTTTACCCTTCTGCCGTCTGGCGAGAGGTACCGAAGCATTCGGGCCCTCACAGCCAGACTGTGTAACAGCTTCTTCCCTCAAGCCATCAGACTCCTCAATACTCAGAGACTGGTTTGACACACACGTGTCCTGAGTTGCACTTTAATTACTGTCACTTTATAACTGTCTGCTTCCTCAATAACTGCTATGTGCATAGAACACTATCTCATAGTATGTTATGTTTACGTTTTTAGAAACTGTTATCTTTTTGCACTACTGTGTACTGGTCGGCGCTGCACTGTCTCTCACTGTGCCTATTGTCCTGTTCATTGTTAGAAATTTTTGCACATGTTTGCACGTGCAGTTTATATAGGTATTTTATTTAGTTGTGTAGTCTCATGTGGTTCTGTGTTTGTCTTATTTCGTTTTTATGTAGCACCATGGTCCTGGAGGAACGTTGTCTCGTTTCGCGGTGTACTGTACTAACTGTATATGGTTGAAACGACAATAAAAAAACACTTGACTTGACTTGACTTGAAGGTGATGGCTTCTCACTCCTTTGCATCACAGATTTTGCTATTGGTGCTCCATATCATGAATCAGGCAGTGTGTCTATATGGATGGGCAACAAAGATGGGATTTTCCACCATGCCAGTCAGGTGAGATGGATTTTTTTAGAATTACAAGTTTTATAAGTATTCTGTAGAAGTATTTGTTTGGGATAATGTACAGTAAGGACCGTTAAGAGATTTATTTTGAGAGAGGTTAACTTTACATTATCCCACATATGAAGAGTTTTACAACTTGTAAACATGTTTTACAAGGATCATATTAATGGTATGCAGGGTTAACTTGTTAAACTAGATTTTACATTTCACACTTTGTATGAAAGTATGATTTTGAGTTAAATTAACATTTTATAGAGGTGAATGTAGTATCAAGTTTTACATGCATCCACACCAGTGTCAGAAACTTATAGGGCTCAGGGTAAAAATGACAACAAAAAGGACAAAAATAAAAAAATGTGGAGGCTACAAAAACCTTTGTACCTTCTAAAAAACTGTAGCTATACACACTATATGTGTCTTATAATTCTATTCTTGACCTAGTTAATTATTCTAATTATTCAGATGCAGAGTGTGTTTTTACATAGTACTGTATGGTTAGAAAAAAAATACTCCCTTATACAGGATAAGAAATGCCCCTGAAATTGAATTCCAGGGGGAAAATATTGCCCATTAAAATCCAAACTAGACATAATGTAGAGAGGACAGTTTTTGCAAATGTATAACTTTTTCCTACTACAATATTTCCTCAGCTCATTAATGGAAAAGATTTCCCAGGAGCCGGATTCCAGACATTTGGCTACTCCATCAGTGGTGGCATGGATGTGGACAGGAACAGTTACCCGGATATAGTAGTTGGATCATTAGATGATCGTGTGTTATTGCTTAGGTGATTTTAATGCCATTTTACTGAGTGATTGGTTGTTTAGCACCAAATATGAAGACACAGACCAAAGTTAACTAATCAGTTAATTATGAAATCAAAATATACAGCTACAGTATATTTTAACAGGTTTTGTATCACAGTTTGTTGTCTTTATTTCCCCCCCATAAGGGCACGTCCTGTGGTTCACCTTAAGAAAACTTTTACCGTGACACCAGAAGTTATCGACCCTAATGACTGTGATTCCTGGTACTACATTTCCAAACTTCTTACTCAAATTCTCTCCTCTTGTTGTATGCAGAACTATACAAACCACATGGCTGAAGTGCCAAAAATGTTTTTAAAATACCTCTGAGACAAATTCATTTAGGTTAATCTATTGTGTTCTTGCTACAGTATTGAGGCAAAGGTATGTTTCTCTTACATACCGGGCACTGGAACTACCAGCTCCACTGGGAGAATTAGTAAGTGCCACATTACAATATTTATACCTTTCAAAACTTCCTAAATGTTGGCATGTAACATGTATGGTTTAATGTGCTTTTAAATTTTCTGAGTGTCAGAATTCAGATCCTAAGAAAGGTCTGTTGTTTTCTCAGCTTTGCAATATACAGTGGAAGCTGATCGATTTCATCGGAGCCCTCGTGTTAGTTTCCTTGACAACAAAGAAGGCAAATTCACTGATAAAATGTCCATAAATCCATCTGGTGAATGTCGTGTTCTGAAACTCGAGCTGGTGGTATGACATTATGCCATCCTTAAAATGCATTTATTACTGTATTTGGTGGAGGGTCTCAAATATATATACCTCGAGTAGGCCTACATGTTATTGAAATGGGTTGATTCATTATAGTAATAGTTCACCCAAAAATTTCAATTCTGTCATTATTTTCTTACTCTTGTGTTGTTCCAAACTCTTATGCTGTTATTTTATTAGATTTTTTCTGTGGAACACAAAAGTACACATTTTGGAAGTGTCCTTACAAAGTTCTTGCCATACAGTGACAGCTCATAATGGCCATATGCTGTCAAACACCATAACTAATAACATAAGAAGTAGTCCATATGACTTGCCCACTAGTCTTCTGAAACTATATTATATGTGATGATAGGTGAGGAATAAGATTTAGAAGGTGAGAAACAGACCAAATTTGAAAGAGATAGTTCTCCAAAAAATGAAAATTCTGTCATAATTTACTCACCATCATGTTGGTTGAAGCTGAACTTTGTTCTCCTGGACAAACTAAATTCGTAATAATGACAGCATTTCCATTTTGGGGTGAACAATATCTTTAAACTCTTATTTAAATGTATTCCTGGTATAACTGTGATTTTGAATTTCATTGTCTCTGTATTTGACTCCCTCAGTCCAAGGCAATCCAAGACAAGGTGGCTCCAATTGTTTTCTCGCTGAACGTGTCATTGGAAGAGCCTCCTCCCTCAGCCAAGCAGTCGGTGGAGGATCTCAATGCTTTTCCTATCATCAGCCAAGGAGACGCTCTGACTGTCAGAAAAGAGGTGTCTTAGTGGTGTTTTATTGGAAACATAATTTCTGCCCTTAGCCACCTGGTCACTTTTTCAGTTGTATATACCACCAATGCCATCTCATTCTTTAGATTCACATTCAGAAAGCCTGCGGACCAGATAACAAATGTGAGAGCAACCTTCAAATGACGGCTTTATTCACAGATGAGCAGAACAGACCACTCCCATCGTAAGTCACATAGGCTCAGCATTACTCTTTATGTGAAAGGAGAAATACGACTCCGTGCTTTCATTTTATTGACTGAATATCTCCTATCATGCCGCAAATTAAAAATGTAGCCAATCAGATCTTTATCTTTACAAGGCAACTAGAGTTGTTCTTCCTGATTTTTATGATTTTGTCATTTTCAAGCAATAAACATTAAATAGGTATCCAAATTAATCAGACAAAATTGATCTAATAAAAAAACTATGCCAGAATGGATAACAGAGTTGCAAACTGAGCCTAAATGAAGCTTGCACTCAGTAAGGGCTTGCTTGTTTGTGGTCAAATATTGGTTTATGTTTATTGATAAACTTATATTTAAATTAAAGAAACATATTTGATTAATAATTTTCTTGCAATAATTTGGGTTACAATAACAGCGTTGCATGTCAAGCTTGACAAATGCATTCAACAAATAGGGGGAAGTAATGTTGTAACAAGGTTGCACACAAAATGTATGACACAGCTAAATGTTGTTTTTATCATAAAAATTTGTTATACAATAATTAGTACAAATGTAATGTGATTACATGATGGAGTAACTTACGTTCACAATAAAAACAGGCGAGAGACATCCGTGGCTGCTTTCTCAATACTTGCAACTTTATTACACACACCTGCTCGGTGTAACCCGGTTTCTCTTATACATGCAACGCCCTCACCCACTTGTCTAACCAATCAGATATAAGCATACTATCTCCTATGATAGTCTATCACATTATCTACTCTTAAATAAACAACATAATTTCTTCTGTATAAACTCACATTCACCAATTACCACATTTAATATAATAATTAAATTTATTTTAATGCAATTAATCAAATATCAATTTGATCATGTCAAAATTAGGACAATGTTGTATTATTTTAATTGTTAGACACAGTTGAGAAGTTCTAAACCTCTGCGTAATCACCTTATGGGTGTATACTGTATACAAAAATGTTGTGGGTTCAAATGTTATAGCTACTTTTCATGCTAACTTAGGTTAATTTAATGTTAGTTTATAATAGTTAAATAATAATAATAGTTTATCTGACATCTAATAGTTATCATAACAAAAAACATGGGACTTGTACCTATAATGCTTCAAAAAAGCTTACCATATTTATGTAATTTGCCTTTTCCTTTTGTGTTGCATGGATAAAAGGAAGTCATACAGTTTTGGAACAATATAAGTAAACAGAATTTTTATTTCTGAGTGAACTATTGCTTTAATAGACACCCAGTTTTGGTGTGTTTCTACAGGCAGGATGGTGTCCAGATTTTCCACTATACAACTGATCTGAAGAAGATAAGATTGATGATAAATGTGTCCAACATTCCATCAAAGGACAGGATAGCGGAAGATGCTTACAGTGCTTTTCTAAATGTCACCATTCCCACCTCACTCAGCTTCTCTAGCTTGTACCCCAAGGTGAGAGTCAGAGGGTTTTAGATCATGAGAGTTCCTTATAAATTACAGTTCACTTCCTCCTACCGTTTTCAGTAGTTCCTCACATAGTATACAAGGTCCTCATGTACCACTCTACACTATGAGACAGTACATTAGAATCTTTTTTTCTCAGTTCTTGTTTTTTGTTTTCTTGCAGAACTTGAGTCCTGAATTTCCAGATGGGCCTTTTTTTCTTCAGTGTACGCTGGGGGACCCTTTTAAAAGCAATCAGAAGGTAGGATCTGATTGGTACCATTGAATTTAGCTCACAGGTACCGTAGAGTTTAATTGTAGAGATATGTTAAGGGAGAGTTCACCAAACATTCTTTTCATTTTTCTGTGAAATATTCTTTTAAAAGCAGATACAGATTGTACATTGTAATGTGCATAAAGTGGCCATAAAAAGACATTTTGGATGCTTAGAATCACACATAAAATGTATGAAATCCATTGTATTAGATAACAAAATATCACTACACAAAAGTGCCTTCTGCTAACAAAAAATGCTAGACATTTTCTCAGCACTAAGTTTAAATTTCTGAGCCATGTTTTGCAATTTAAGTTTAACCAACTGGCCTCAATGTGGTTTAAGTGGACGAAGAAATTTCCCCTCTGGTTCACATATATGTCTTTTCAGAGGAACAACAGGATAGAGATAATCACATTAACTATGAACATATTCCCTTAAATGGATATTTCAAGCAAAAAGGAAAATTATCTCATTATTTACTCACCCTCATGATGTTCCAGGTGTGAATTACTTTCTTTCTTCACCAGAACACATAAAATGCAAGTGAATGGAGATTTCTCTATTGAAGCTCCAAAAATCACAGACAATCAGCATAAACATCATCCATTCCACTCTAGCCGTTAAATGAATGTCTTCCAAAGTGATATGATCACTTGTGGTGCATCAACATTTAAGTACTTTTTAACTATAATCTACCGTGAGGGTAAGGTTCACGAGAGGTTGGAGTCCAAGCAATCTCTCGTGTGACATATTCACGTTGCCATGATACCAAAGTAATATCACGTTCTCCACTTGGTTGATAATAAAGAAACAGATAAATACAGATCTAAACCAAAACCAACCAAGCTACTGTACAGTGTTCCTCCATCTCACTTTGAAACAGCAGGGCTCTTCCAGCTGTGTCGCACATGCGTCAATTCTCGTGTGTTTCAAATGCCAATCTGAATAAATCACTTTAGAAGACATTTATCCGATGGAGTCGTATTGTATGCTGTCTTTCTGTAATTTTTGGAGCTTCAAAAGAGAAAGCTCTATCTACTTGCATTTTAAGGACCTACTGAGCTAAGATATTTAAAAAAAAATCTTCAAATGTGTTCTAGTGACGAAAGAAAGTCATACACACCTGGGATATCATGAGGGTGAGTAAATAATTAGAGAATTAAAATTTTTGTGTGAACTATCCCTTTAAAGTTTGACAACCAAATATACCTGTTTTATAATTTCAAACTATTCCTTAGTTGGAAAGTGTGTATGTGCTCTCTCTCTCCCTCTCATATATATATAATTTTTAATATTTGCAATGTTTGGATACTACTGAAGCCCTGAACCGCAAGGTGGGGGAAAAAATAAAGGTGAAAAAAAAACCTCTCTCTTCAAAATGTTTTTTTTTTCAGTCGCGAGGATTTAATTTATAAATGATTAATTAGTTTAGAAATTAGATTACTTACAACAATATTAACATTACCAGATGTACCCCTAACACTTCAAAAGGACAGACATAATAATAATTGTTATTATGTTTTCCTCGATACATTAATTTGCTTCAACAATGTAACATTGAGCAAACGGCATACGAGTGTTTAGAAAGACCAACAATTTCTAACAAAAAAGTTGTTACATGACAACGAATGCCATATCAAACATATGTAACTGATTTTGTCTTGATTCAGGTTTGCAAACCCTTAAATAAATAATAAATGTATTATTCAACTATATAGCAGCAGAGAAAGCATTAAAAGTATAATATTACATGTTTACTGATAGTGGCACCTGAAAAAAGTTAGGAAGAGAGAAACTAAATTAAGGCTTAGGAAGGAACTGAGACACTATTTTTGTTCCACCTTGCGGTTCAGGGCTTCCGTAAGATATTTTGATCTATAATGTAAAAATTAATATATCTCCCGTGTGTGGATCAAGTGTCCAAATACTTTTTGGGCCAGCTATATATACAAAATTAGATGGGCATAAAATTATTCCTATTCATTGGAGACAGGAGTTGTGGCAATAGGATGTAAATTGCATCTCAAGTGTAGTGATAAAGAACATTACTACGAGAAGGTGTAGTTAATTTGTGTATGCATTAAGTCTTAATTTTGTTGTGGTCACTTCTTTCTTTCACAGATGGAGATTGAAATCACCTTTGAAACGTCAGGAATCACAATAGATATGCAAAAAATTCAGACTGAACTGAAACTCCTAACGTATGAGAAATCTATATATATTTTTTTCAGATTAAATTTAATATTTTGTTAATATTAACTGTGTTTAGCAGTAAATGAGCTCACAGAAAAATCTATATCTGTACTAAGACATGCAATCACTAGATCTCAATATCATAATTTTTTTTATTTTGCCCACCTTACACTTGAATCCACGGCAAAAAGCAGGGCAAGTTATTTTCAGTGTTAAAGCGCGGACACACATAACTTTGAATGGTGACATTCCATGGGCGAAAGCGTAATCTCTGTGGGAATCCGTGCAATCATGAATTTTGCACGATGGACGCAGAAGAATTCGTTGGCGAAGAATTTCCTTGTGCTGATTTCTCAAGTTCAAGTTTGGTAAACTTTGACAGGTGAAATCACCACATTGACCAATAGAATGATGTTTTCTTTGGCAGTGACTTCTGTGTGGCTTTGTACACAGCTACACTGAATATTCACAATGGACAAGGATATCATATTAGTGTTTTATTTTTTGTATAATGTTTTTTTCTACGTAAGTCTCACTGAGTATAAAGTGCAGCATTAAAAAAGGCTGCTTGACAATTATATTTTTGCTGGTTTCATACATCCGCCCACGCCATCTTCGCCCGTGGAATTTTGACGTGAGAAGGTATGTGTAATCGCACCTTTAACCCCTTTCATATCGAGTTTATATATGTATATCTGCAGGAAAACTTGTTTTGTTGCTTTAACTGCTGCAAAAGAGGCATGATCAAAGGATATGACTCCGATTTGGACACTGGCTGATTATTTCATCTGCTGTCTTCTCAGGCAGAGTGATCAGAATGATATACAGCCCCTGACGAGAGTGCTGGTGGTGGACTACATTCTAAAGCCCCACTTTCTTGTGTGAGTTATGCAGCATCTTTCTATCCTTGGAACATTTCAGTGGATGCTTTAGTAATGAAGTTCGTATTTTCAGGGTAAAGGGAGCCGGGTATCAGTGGGAATAGTCAACATGAGTATTTTATTACTCTTCAGTGTCAGTCATTAAACTAAGCACGCACACACACACACACAAACAGTTTCTCTCTGGTCCCTCACTTTCTGCCGACTGATGCGCATTATTTTCATTTCATTATTTTCTTCCTCAGCTATCACTATAACAAAAGACAGGTGTTAATGATAATGACAGCCCAGGTGACAAACCTTACCACTCTCCCTCTGCCACAGACAGATAGACACATGATCACGCCCCCAACCCCACAGCTTTCTTCTGCCTTCTTGCTTTTCAAAGTGATGTCAATAATGACTCAGTTACAACACTGAATTCAAGATTTCATCCAGGAATTTCATACTTTTTGCTGACATAAAATGTTATTACATATTATACAGAAGCCCCAAAAAGAATTTCCACACTTTTTATAGTTGAAATGTCTTTACATTATAGAACAAATAATCAAACCAAGTGGCATTTATTTTCAAGAAGAAAAGGCACAAACATGCTTGTTAGTTTGTTTGACACTTGTTTGAACTTGAGAGGACTTGACTTTATATATTCAAGACTTCAACATTCACTAGAAATCCTCTTGACACCAGTTGGTAAAATGCAAAGCAAAAGTGGTCCAGAAAAGTCAGATCTGAGAAAGGCTTTGCAAGTGCCACTTGGTTTGATATTTTGTTATCTAATGCAATGAAAACAAAATATTTTAAAATGTGACTTAAAGGGGTCATGACAAATTGGAATAAAATTTTGCTTGATCTTTTGACATATAAGAGGTCAATGTGCTTACATACTGTAAGTTTCAGAACTCAAAATTTCCTCCTCACTGTAAAAAGAGCATTTGTTAAAACCAAGCTACCAAATGACTTGTTCTCTACTTCCTCCACATTGTGATGTCACACCGTGGTAGACATTTGCATCTGACCACCTCCACAACAACACTCAATACCTACTTCACCTTATCAGTTTTGTTGCCCCACCCAGTAGTGGTGAGAGAGCAGATCAGTGAAGAACAGAGAGGAAATTAAAACAGTGCGTGTTTACTGTCAAGTCTTAAAGAAGCAGCAGCACCAAAACAGAGCGCTTCAGAATGAGGGTCGAAAATTATCATGTTTTAAAAATATCTGACTAAAACACTTTACTAATATTGTAACCAGTTGCAATTTTACAATATTTACTAATATTGTAAAATTGAACCTCAAGGAACATAGTATCCTTTTCGCTCGCAAGTTTCTCCTGTACAGATGGATTGCCCATCTTGAGTTCTTGAATGCACACTGTAATTGGAATAAATCTTACCTTACACTTTACAGCAGGTGCACTGGAGGACAGATTATATCACAGTGGGTGCACCGAAGGTCAGCTTATATATTACCAAACATATAATGTGGTTTTTAGATGTTTATAATGATTCATTCTGATAGATAATATGCGATTGCGAATGCACATGCCGGCTATGTGTGCTGCCATATTTTCGTTGCAATGCAAGATGGGATTCTGAGTGTGTATCGTCATAGAAGCATAAAAAAGGAGGAGCAAAGAAGGTTCTAAAAACCTAGCCCTTCCACTCTCCCAGCCCCTGAAGAGGTTGTGACAGACGGAATGGGAAACGTTTTGAGTGGATTGACTAGTTTGTATATTCTTTGCTAAGCTGCATATAAACAGTGTTGATTCATACTTTTATTTAGTGATTGATAA
Organism: Xyrauchen texanus; assembly: GCF_025860055.1. Lineage (NCBI taxonomy): Eukaryota > Metazoa > Chordata > Actinopteri > Cypriniformes > Catostomidae > Xyrauchen > Xyrauchen texanus. The sequence continues at coordinate 22,993,875 of NC_068283.1, read as the reverse complement.
GTTTGTAACATATATATACAAATTAAGATATTGTGATGTTGAAAAGACTATTTGAGCTGCTAGTTAATTAATGACTGAAGCAGTCATATGACAACCCATTTTGCTGGTTAAAAGCAGCATGAATGCAGATCACATCAGTGTGAATGTCTGAGCCCAGCCTTGTGTAATCACACCAGTTTGATCGTGCGTGCAAAAGGGTTAAAATAATAATAAAAAAGGCATGTCAGTGTCCAAAAGTGTCCAGTGTGTTTTTGGAGCCACTGTATGTATTTAATTTGACAAATTTTGTTTTAGACTTCCCTCCCAGTTTAAGACCGAATGCAGTGGCAAAATAATGGGGGAATCAGCCATGAAATCCATTAGTGACATTGGAAGCCCAGTGGAATTCAACATCACGGCAAGACCATTTTTATAATGTGTTATTGTCATAGATAACTGTCCATAACAAATACAAAATTGTGCAGTGCATGTTGTTACCTACAGTGCTGTGAAAAAGTATTTGATCCTTCCTAATTTCTTAAAAAGAAATTCATACTAAAATGTTTAGATCTTCAAACCAGATACAACATAAAACAAAGGCAACCTGAGTGTAAACAAAATACGGTTTTCAAATATAAATATATATATATATATATATATATATATATATATATATATATATATATATATATATATATATATATTTCACCTATGTGAAAAACGAACTGCCCTGTTAAACTTAATAGCTGGTTGTGCCACCTTTAGCAGCAATAACTGCAACCAAATGCTTCCGATAGCTGGAGCTCAGTCTTTCACAATGCTGTGGTGGAGATTTGTCCCACTCTTCTTTGCATAACAAAGTTCAGCCACATTGGAGGGTTTTAAAGCATGAACTGCCTGTTTAATTTTCTGCCACAGCATCTCAATTGGGTTCAAGTCAGGACTTTGTCTGGTCATTACAAAACTTTAATTTAGCTTATTTTGAGCAATTCAGAGTTGGACTTACTTGTATGCTTTGGATCGTTGTCTTGCTGCATAATACAGTTGCGCTTGAGCTTCAACTCACAGACTGATGATTGGAAGTTCTACTTTGAGATTTTATTGTAGAGAGCAGAATTCATGTTTCGCTCAATAATTACAAGTCACCCTGGCCCTGAAACAGCAAAGCATCCCACACCATCACACTACTACCACCATGATTGACTGTAGGTATGATGTTCTTTTTGTGGAATTCTGTGTTTGATTTACGCCAGATGTAATGGGACACCTATCTTCTAAACAGTTCCACTTTCAACTCATCAGTCCACAGAACATTCTCCTAAAAGATTAGAGGATCATCAAGGTATGTTTTGGCAAAATTCAGACGAGACTTAATGTTCTTATAGGTTAGCAGAGGTTTTTGTTTTCGTCACTCTTCCATGGATGCCATTTTTGGCCAGTGTCTTTCTGATACTGGAATCATGAACAGTGACATTTATTGATGCCAGAGCAGTTCCTTGGAAACTGTTCCAAGTTTTCTCCATTTGGTGGTAATGGCTTTCACTTTGGTTCTTTGGAGTCCCAGAGCCTTTGAAATAGCTTTGTAACTCTTCCCAGACTGATGTATTTCAATCACCATTTTCCTCATCATTCTGGAATTTCTTTTGACATTGGCATAGTGTGCTACTGGGTGAGACCTTTTAGCCAGCTTCTTACTGATGAAAAAGTTATATTTAGGTATTGATTTGATTGAACAGGGCTGGCAGTAATCACGCCTGGGTGTGTGTAGCCCAGCTGAACCCCATTATGAGTACAGTTTCAAAGATTTGGGGATTTAATAACTAAGGGGGCAAATACTTTTTCACACAGTCCCAGTTGGTATTAGATAACTTTTTTGCTTCAATAAATAACATTATTATTTAAAAACTGTATTTTCTGTTTGCTCAGATTGCCTTTGTTTTATGTTACATTTTGTTTTAATTTTGAAACAATTTAGTATGAGACATACACAAAAACAGAAGCAAGCAGCATGGGGCCAAATACTTTTTCAAATCACTATATATGGATTACAGTTACTTAGTATAGTTACTTGTTGTTGTATGTGTTCTTTATGGGTCTGCAGGTGACTGTTCCTGGCAAACCTCTGGGAAATCTGGGGTTTCTAGAAGTGGTCTTTCAGTGGCCTTATGCAGTGTCTAATGGGAAGTGGCTACTTTATTTGTCAGAGATCCAGATGACAGGAAACTCCAAGTCATTCTGTGTCCCTGAAAAGAACATTATAAACCCACTCAATCTAACAGTAAGTCATTGGATGTATGATACCCTTTTTCCACAGAAATGGTGCTGTTTCTCATGACAGAACTGTAAACTACTCTCAGAACCGGCCGATGTCTCCACTGAGAGCTGAACGATGATTTAACTATGTTATTTCTTAACCTGCCCACAAACAAATATAATGCATCACTGTATTTGTTTGCCTTACAGGTTTTTACCATATACAAAGTCATTTGGATGATAAAGTCTTTATGCCATTACAAGCAGTGCTCGATGGAACCGTCAGAAATTATAATGAATAATTTGATAGCATTCAATTCACACATATGAAATGTACAGTATAAATTAAATAATCTTATTCAATGCGACATAAATAGGAATGGGGTGTCTGTCAACAGGCATCAGGCATTTCCAGGGTAAATAAATACAGTAATTTTATTGATTGTTACAGGAGCTATCAAGTTATGTACAAACTTGTTTTGCTTTGCATCAGTTTTGCCAGACTGAGTTGTTTTCAATACGTCACTTGGTGTGACTATTATACTGCCCCCTGGCCTCTGATTAAAGCATGAAAATAAATAACAGCAGTTTAGCAGAGTCTAGCACATGCAGGGTTGTGGAGTAACAGAATACATGTAATGAGATTACATATTTAAAATACAAAATATAAGTAACTGTGTTCCACTACAGTTACAATTTAAATAATTGGTAATTAGAATACAGTTACATTCAAAAAGTATTTTGATTACTGAATAGATTACTTTACATTTTATTGGCATTTGTTTCATTTCATATTTAGTCCTTTCAGATGGAAAACATTTAAACATATAAATGATGCGATCCAAAGTGCATTTGAACAGCGGTGAAACACTTTCTTATGATGTGTTACATTCATACGAGCAGACAGAGAAGTAAGTTTGAAGTAAGTTTGGAGCAGAAGAAATAGAAATAAACATGTTACCAAACACGATCATATTTTTTTTATCTAGAAGATTCACGTTAGATCATAATTTCATTTTATCTTGTAAAACCTTTGATATTAGGGCACTGGATAAGATATTTAGGTTTTTCAGAGAATGTATTTGTAACGTGTATTTTGTCTTACTGTACTGGCAGAGTTTTATAGTCAGAACAAGTGAAAAACCCTACCAGTGCTTAAGAAGTAATCCAAAGGTTTTAGAATACGTTACTGACCTTACTAACGGAAAGTACATGTTACAAATTACATTTTTCAGCAGGATTCTGTAATCTGTAGTGGAATACATTTCACAAGTAACTCTCCCAACCCTGAGCACATGCCAGGACTAGGAATTCCCCCTTTCTCGGAACTGTTACACATAGCTCACATTGCCATGTGGGAATTTACATTTTGGAAATGTCCGTACTCTGAAATAAACTGAGGGTCAACGGTTATCAATTTGAGTTAGACTGTCTGTATCACACTGTTCCTTTAAGTCAGTGCGACTTGTGCTTATGAAGAGTAGATGTTGTACAAATAAACCCACAATTTAAAAGAGAACCTGGTATTTAGCTGCGACAGAACATCATGTATAATACAAAGGAGCCCAATTAAAGTATGCTAATTATAGGTAATTCATGCTTATTAATATGATATAGGATTAACTAAGTCATGTGGTGAAATGGAATCTAAATATCATGCTGTTAATATAATGTGCTTGTAAATGCAATACATATGTTGCCTCCTGTGGATAGGTGTCGGAGCATAAGTCAGGGAGGAGGAGGAAGAGGAGAGATGAGTCCTCCGTTGAGTCTAAACACCCCAAGCCACAGGTCTCCCTGAACTCACGAGATGTCAGGAAAACTGTGACAGTGGTGAGTATATCAGTCTCCCTCAACCATTGTTTAGTTGCTAGGCAACTGGAGGATACTATCATGCCATATCTTCACTGATAGTTTGCGAGATCTATTACAACAGAGACTACCCTGCTGGAAAAAAAATGCTTAAACCAGCTTAAGCTGGTTGCTGGTCTTAGCTGCTTTAAGGTTGTCTTATGCTGAGTTTACACGATTTTAAGTCCCATTTTCCCTCGCCAACAGTTTTATGGAGATCGCTGACAAAAGCCTGAAATCGTAGGCAAATCAGAGCTTGCTCCCATGAACGACAATCGCAATGTATGAATTATCAAAGGCTCTATTGAGAGAAGAGCCAACGCGTCGCCGATCTCAGCGAGATATCTAGAATGTTAAATATCTGACCTGTCTGCGATTCAAAATCGTGCAATGTGAAATATGTTTTGACAGAATGCAACAACAGTGTTGACCTACAGCCAATAAGAGAGCAAGAAACGGGGCAAGAAGTTTCAGTGGGAGGAGTCTTAATATACCTGCAACAGAACATCATCTAGCATGGCTGCAGTATCAAGAAAGTCTCATTTGATCGAAGAAATGGAGAAAAAATTAGTGGAACATTGGCAGGAACAGCAGTGCCTGCCAATTTTGTACCTGGTGGAGAAAGAGAAGTGTTGGAGAGAAATAGCAAATTCTCTTGGACAGTCTGATAAGCAAATAGGTTGATTTTTCAGTAGGAGTTACTTTTTCATATTGTAACCAATAAAATATATGATGCCTTTAGGTGATTAAAAACATACACATCATATTCTGAAATGCATAACATATGATCATGCATTTGTATCTCGTATCACTTCACGCGTGTACTCTGTTGTTAAACGTAATTTGGAGTCCAGGCAGAGTCGTCGGGGATTCGTTGATAGTAAAATATCTTGTAATGTGTTCACCTGTCACCAGTTCATTGTGTAATTTGAAAACGCTACGACTTCCATGACAAGACAGACAGAAGTGTAATAAGAACGGTACCTCGATCTGATGTCTTTGAAAGTTGTGTAGTTTGTGAGGCATTAGATGGTTAAAGCTTGTCTCCCAGCCTGGCCAAGCTAGTCTTAGCTGGTTTAAGCTGGTCTTCCAGCCTGGCCAGTCTGGTCTTAGCTGGTTTAAGCTGGTCTTCCAGCCTGGCCAAGATGGTCTTAGCTGGTATAAGATGATATATTAGCTTGGCCAAGATGGTCTTAGCTGGTTTAAGATGGTATCCCACCTGAACAAACTGGTTTTAGCTGGTTAAAGATTGTCTCAGTTGGTTTAAGTTGGTCTCCCTGCCTGGCAAAGATGATCTTAGCTGGTTTAAGGTGATATCCCAGCATATCCAAGCTGTCCTGAACTGACTTAAGATGGGCTCAGCTGGTTTAATTGGGTTACCCGCCTGGCCAAGAAGGTCTTAGCTGGTTTAAGATGGTATCCCAGTCTGGACAAAATGGTCTTAGGTTGTTTAAGCTGGTCTCCCTGTCTGGCCAAACTGGTGCTCAACTGGTTTAGTTGGTTGGGAAGATGTCTCACCAGCAAAAAAGTGTCAAAAATCCCTCTAAAACCAGTCAAAAATTTAAGGCTGGTTTAAGATGTTTATTTGTTTTGTTTCAGAAGGGTAGAGAAAGATTTTGAAGTGTTTTTGCTGTCAGTCCTCATTCTCTCTCAATATCAGGACTGTACCACAGGCACTGCCCTCTGTCAAACCTTTACCTGCCCCTTGCTGGACATGGGCACCTCAGCCACCCTCATTGTTAGAGCGCGCTTATGGAACAGCACAATTCTTGAGGTTAGTACTTAGTTTTTATTGGAAACTCCACTATCTCAGTTTATTACTGCAGACTCATGGTAATCTGGTCCATATCAGACTGTCTTCATGAGAGTATATGAGGTTTCAAATGTTATGCCCTAGGACTAGCCTTCAGAGTGTGCTATATTAGAATTAGCTAAAAGTTGATATGAGCAGTGGCCCCAAAAGTACTGTATTTGGACACTTATATCACACTGAACACAAACAAAGATTTTTAGAATATCTCAGCTCTGTAGGTTCATTCAATACAAGTGAATGGGTGTCAACATTTTGAAGCTCCAAAATCCACATAAGGGCAACATATAAGTAATCCAGACAACTCTGGTGGTTAAATCCATATCTTCTGAATCTAAATAATAGGTGTGGGTGAGGTGGAGGGAGGGGCGTGATCATACACCGGTCCTTATCAGGCTAATCAAGCTTCGAGAGATAAGTCGACTGGAGGATTGTGAGAGAGAGATAGTTCGGACATGTCCGTCATGTGTGTTTGTCTGTTTGGTTTATTCATTAAAATATTATTTATATTGAAAAAAAAAAAAAGACAAACACACATGACGGACATGTCCGTAAACTATCTCTCTCTCCCGCACAATCCTCCGCAGTCTGCCTTTATCCCTCTCGGAGGCTTGATTAGCCTGATAAGGGACCGGGTGTGTATCATCACGACCCAGCCCCGCCCTCCGCCCTGCCACAGTGAGAAACAGATCAATATTTAAGTCCTTTTATCTTTCACTTTCTCCTTCTGTTTTTGGTGATTCACATTTGTCACTACTGGGCAGGGAGGAGAATTTATGCTAAAACATGACTTAAATATTGATATTTTTCTCACCTACATATATCATATTTTGTCTAAAAACATGGATTTAACCACTTGAGTCACATGGATTACTTTTATGATTTTGAAGCTTCAAAATGTTGGCATACATTCACTTGCATTGTATGGACCTACAGAGCTGAAATATAAAAAAAAAATCTTAATTTGTGTTCAGCAGAAGAAAGAAAGTCATACACATCTGGGATGGCATTAGGCTGAGTAAATCAAAAGATAATTTTAATTTTTGGGTGAACTATCCCTTTAATCACATCAAATGTGGATGCAACAAACTTTTTTGTGATATGGTTTACTCAAAAGTGTGCTTGTGCCATTTTTCTTTAAAATAAATTACACTTGCTTTTATATGTTGTTATCTAATGCAATTTATACATTTTTAAGTGTGCCTTACTATAAGTGTATATTTTATGGACCCACTGAATGTGCAAATTGGAAATGTAATTGTGATGTATAGTATAAAATACAGTGGATAATTAAGTCACAAAACCTTGATTTTAGCAATTGGTTTATTATGTGTCAGCATTTGCTGTATAAATAAAGCAGCATTTGAAAAATAAATTTTGTGCTGGTTTTTTTCTCAGGACTACACTGGTGCAGAAATAATAGTGTATGGTAATGCCACATTGAGTTTAAAAACAGACAAACCTAACCTTAAGATGATCAATGACACCCACAAGGTACACACTCAACATCTTTGACTTTGTTCTTCTGTCATGTAGAACTCTCTCCTGCATAACTTTAGCATAAGTGAGGGAGAATCAAATAAATATTCAAATTAGGCAATTTCCCTGTATATGTTGTGTGGTTAGACAACTTTTTATGCATAAGAGATTAATGACAATAAACATATTTTCTCTGTTTAGTTCTCAGTATTAATAGAGTCTGCAGGGGCAGAAAAGGGTCCATATGAAGCACCACTCTGGATAATCAGTGTGTCCGTCCTGGCAGGAGTCATTCTGTTGGGTCTGATTGTCATTTTGTTGTGGAAGGTGAGGATATTTTTGTGCTTTTGTGCTTGAAATGCAGATTGAAGAAAAGTTGTGGATTCAAGCCTAGCCCACTTCATCCAGCTATGTCTGTTGTTTGACTGCTCATATCTGAATCCTGTTCCCCAGTTTGGTTTCTTCAAGAGGGCCAACACCAGAGAACTTTATGAGGCCAAGGCCCAGAAAGCTGAGATGAAAACACAGCCATCTGAAAATGACCGCCTTACTGAGGACGAATGAGGTTCAGTGGTCTTTTGTGGGCCTCTGACTCAAATTGCAAGTTTGTAGGTCCCACAGCCAAAAGCTGTCTAGCTTTTAAAATGCTTGGCTTAAATGAATAGATCACCAAAAAATGCTTATTCTGTCATCATGTACTCACCCAAAGCTATCGAATGACTTCAGAAGATGAGAAAAAAAGAAGACAGAAACTCATACAGGGGTGAAACATCATAAGGGTGAGGAACAGACTGAAATGTAAGTCATTTTTATGAAAGTGAAACAAAAGTGAGATTTGAGAGCTGCAGTGGAGTTTAAGATGTTCTGTGAATTATGACTTTTAGTTTAAATTTTGATCTGTTCCTCAAACAAAACTATTGTATTACTTCAGAAGACTTAGAATATACTACATGAGTCATATGGACTACTTTTATGGTGCTTTTTTGTTCATTTTGGAGCTCAAACACATGCGCACACACACACAAAAAAACTTTTGATTGAACTTGACTCAATGGACAATGGTTCCACATGTTTGAAATTAGTTTTCTTAAATGAAATTACAATGTAATCTCAATTTAAATACTTCAAGTAGAGGGAACCTAATTGAATTGATTAAACCCAACTAAATTAGACATGTTAAATGATCTCTTAAATTAATTAAATTAATCTTTTTTATTATAAACTAGCTAATACATTGAGGGAAACACTATGTTTTGATTAGCATGGCATTTGCTGAATGAGTAAAGCAATACAGATCATTTTCAAAATGTACCTCTGCTCAAAATAAGCTCAAGCTCCAATCTTCGCCTTAATAGTAACCTAAAAATTCCAACATAACAGAAACTCTTCTAAAGCTCAACACAGCAAAACATTAACACGTCTCCCCCTTTACATTCATCTTGAACAAAGACACATTATATAACACAGAATTTTACGATTTACTAGGAATTAGAAATACCCTGTCCAGTTTCAGACAACCAAACAAAAAATGTTCATGTTGTCCCAACACAAACAGATTAGGTAAAGCTTGAAAGCATTGAAACAAGTTCACTTGGTTTCATGTATTTTTTTTTGTAAAATGAACAAGGGAGGATTCAGTAAAACTGACAATAGTGAGAGTTATTTTTTTTGAGTGCAGGCATAGTCCCCATTCACTTTCATTCAATGGAAAAAAACAGGTTGAGCGTTCATCAAATTTCCAGAGAAGAATTAAATTCATACAGATGTGGAAAGACATAAGGGTGAGCAAATGCTGACAGAATTTTCATTTTTGTGTGGCCTAGCCCCTCAAATGCTAATAATATTTTGCATGTAAGCTCCTCTGATACCGACTGTCTCCTTTCCTATTGTCCCATGAGACGCAATGTAACACTTGCCTTGCCTATGTTTTTGACTCATTGTTTTCGAAAGCACTAGAGGTTGTTTTTTTCCTGAAACAAATTGATATGTGAAGCTTTTATTATGTCCTCAGGCATTTGATGCTGCTATCTTGGAGATAGAACAATGTCTTAAAACAGCAACTGTATATTGCTTTAATCCAACTTCTGAAAGTCTTCCTTTGACAAGACTAATAACTTCCTTCTGCGATACCGTGTTCTTTTCTTTTCTTTCTGTTTGAGGGCTTGCTTTCAACTGTGGCAACAAACTCCTTCTGATTACCTCTTTTCTAACAGAGCTAACAAGCTTCTACAAAACCTGCTGCAGAAATTATCACCGCTGTCTGTGTCTCTTAATAATTCAGTCTCTTCATGATTTTGGTTGAGTTTAAATAATTGTTTCACTCAGTTGCTATACGGGTATGCTGATACAAATCTATAATCTCATGAAATGACTTCATTTGAGGCTCTCATCTTTGGAAAGGTGCATGCAGATTTCAGTCTTCTCAAAACTTCAGTGAATAAACGCTGCTCACCTTGCCACTGTAATGCTGCTTGAGAATGCAGTATGAAGATTTCTCTCTCAAAAGATCCTTTTTCTATTCTTGCAGAGTGGCTTTTTTCAGCGGGCTGCTTACTTCAGAACTATGCCAAAATACCAAGGAGTGAAGATTTGTAAGAAGGAACCATACCAGGTTAATCAGGGCTTTCTGATTGTGGACACCAACAAGAAACACTGGATCACAAACTGGACAGAAATGAAACAGTACTACTGATGAAAGCACTCTGACACTGCCTCTCCTATACAGTGGACTTCAATAGTCAGACGACTTCTGAGAACTTTGTATTATTATTATTATTATTATTATTATTATTTTATTAAAAAATATGCATTACAAACAGTCAGGAACTAATTATCCAGAAGTGTCTTCTTAATGTGAGTGTGCATACTGTTTTTTATGTTCATTTTGTTACTGTTTTTCATGTTACATTTATGTTTTATATATATCTTAATTGTCTTTCTTTTGCATTTATCTGTGTGAGGATTTTTACATTTATGTTGCCTAAATGAAAATACAGTATTTCCTCTTGAAACTTTCAGATGCTTGCTAACATCTGATTGCTAAAATGATTTGGCCAGTCGTGACTCACTCTTTCAGTTCTCTTTTTTGGTTCTTGATTTATATATTTATATGGCTTTTATCAGACATATTTTGATCTTGAATCGGGTCAAGTGCATGTGAAACATTGATGGATTCTTTTAAGAAGCAAACTACCAGAAATTAGTGCTGCATTCTTGAATGTGAATCATGTCTTTTAATGCAGAATTGTAAACAAACACACACTATTTTTAGCCTATGCCATTGGGACAGTACCTACTCTCAAATTCAGCCTGTTTTAGCTCCATTCTGGTTTCGGATGTCGCTTTTTTGTGGAGTGTGTGCGATGATGTGTACATGCTCTGACTGACTGAAAGTTTTGAGTGAATGGCATACCCAATGTTTCAGATATCTCATGTAGGTCATGTGGCTAGTATGTGTCATGGAAATGTGCTGATTACATTTGTATAAATAGTTAAATTGTTGTAACCTTTCATGACTTTGTGGATATGATGTTTTGAGGTAGTGATTTATTTTTGTATTTAAAAAATGTCATAAAGTAGGTTAAGTGACTGATGTTTAGATATCTATTTGAAATGTTGGTGTGTCTTTTAAAGTAATTGCTGTGCTCTCATGTGTCAACAGACCTGGAGATCTGAGTGTCCAGACGTTGTTTATCACAGCTCACTCATTAAGTAGCTCTTAAATCTACCACATGCTGAATCTTTTAGTATTTTTAAATCTTCTCTTTTCTGAGATTATTATTGTATTCTTTTTAAACAGTTCTGAATGCATATTTTCTTTTTTGTATTTCAATGTAAGTGTTTTTATCTTGTATAGCGCTTTGAGATGCAACTTTTAAAGGCGCATTAAAAATAAAGTTATTATTATTATTATTATTATTATTATTATTATTATTATTATCTTAGAATAATTATAAGCTATGAAGTGATAGCTTAAAAATACAATGTTTTCCTGTTTTGCGGTTTTACCAGTCCTTAATGTGATCTCATTTTACTAAAGTTATGTGTAACGAACATAAATTTGATGACTTCTAATCCTGTTAAGCTTATCGCCAGCAGGAACGTAATTGCGTTAGAGTTTGAATAGATGTCAAAACTAAGCGCATTCTCAAACGAGCGTCACGGGAGCGCGAGCCCCGCCTGCAGCAGGATTAGCGCGCGCTAAAACCTGAGATCCGCGCGCACGGGCAGGTAACGCAGCCAACACTATCCACGACTCAAATAACACAAATAAGGATAAAAAAGAAAGACATTTATTTTTCTGTTTTGCAACGCGTATTTCCAGCGACTAATCTATCCCTGGACTTTCAAGTTTCAATGCTGAGAATTGTTAAGTGATTTTACGTTTGGCAAATTTCATACTACAGCTGTGCTCTGGGTCGCGACATTTGGAAAGGACTATGTTCGTCGTATCTGAGAGTGACTTGACCGTTCGCTCCGAATAATGCTTCAGACTTTGACTCAAGTGTTATCAAGTTAATTACCTGAAGCGAAGCGTGGTGGTCATGGACTAGACGAAGAATGCCGCACGTTTGGGAGTTCGTTCTGATTCTCAACATTAATGTCATCTTTTTAGAAGGTAAATTGTGTTCAGATATGAAAATATCGTACTTGTCGGGTCCCGAAAAGAAAGTGACAGTTTCCTTAAGCTGTCGTCAGCTCTGTAATTATTTCATTGACTAATGTTCCGTTAGGCTTATGATGCATTTACAGCCAAAGCCACGTAAAAAATACGTGCTTTAATGTCTTATGTATTGTTATCACCCATTGTTATTAGTCATAACACAATGCATGATTTTTACTGTCCAACGGGAACGTTTAATGGTCTTTTATTTAATTGGACAGAAAAGATTATGAGCAAAATTTGTTCCCTATTTTTTTATTTTATTTATTTATTTATTTGTATTGCTTGCCATTGTTGTTTCCATTATGTCTTCTCTTTTCCTTCTCACCTTGAACATTCGCTTCTCAAAAATGAGCTGTCCATGGTGCTGAATATTCGGAGACCTTTCCTTAATGAGCGGAAACATCTTATTGTAATAGCCTATACCTGAACATGCTTTTCACTGCTAAGAAATATATAGGAGAAAGATGCCCTAAAAGACAAGAAACATACTGACATAAATGTATACAATTAAAAAGTGCTATGAAAGAGAGAAAAAAACAGTTGTAGTGAAGTTTTCAGTGAGTTGTGTCTTGAACTTCAGAGTCTATGTTCTTTTGCACTTATGAGATTGACATCAGTTTCTGTCCCAGGGATGGAGATCACAAACACTAGCTCAAGTTATATCTTCCAAGAGTTGGATACAGTGTGTGCATGTAGGATTTGCATTTGAAAGTCGATGTAATCAGTTTGATTTGAGGCAGGCTAAATCTATTGCAGAAAGGAGGATTGCATGGCGGATAGAACTAGTTAAATTAGAGTTGATGTTCTCATTTCAGTCAGTACTATCACAATGACTCATGCATGTCGAACACAGGCAATGAGACAGAGAGTTGTAGAAGAACTGTAAAAGCAAGCCCTCCAGACAGAATTGTCCTTATGTAAAATGTCTATATATAGTATAAGCCTGCCTTACAATAGTCAATTCGGTATCACAGTGCACACAGGGAATCTATTTTAGAGAAATACACAATAGAGGATATATGACAGGGGCTCAATTGAGTGTCAGAATTTTGTGAATCTCCTGGTGTATGATTCCCAAGTCCTCGCGACTGCACATGCAGCAAATCCATGCAATCTGTCTCCCGACTCTCCAGATACTGCAGAGAGTAATTTCAGAATAGTGGTTTCCTACCAGTGGTATTAGCAAAACTGAGCAGGCTGCTCATATCTCAGACACAGATGTCGATAAATTGGTGTGGAGGCAAATTGCGGCTGAATGCTCCTCTGCTCTATTCATGATGGGCACATCGAAGTGGGCTGGCATGAAAGGAGAGCTATGGTGTGGTGTATTAAAGAGTAGGCCAGGGTGCTTGACTCGGCAGTGGATATGATGCAAGCCGCAGCCAGGAGCCAGATGGAGAGAGGTGAGGGGAATCGTGATGTGAGATAACGGAGTGAATTCAGAATGCAGGAGTCTGCTGCCTCTCTGACCTACTTTTCAGCTCCGCTGATAGGACAAAGAGTAGAGGATCCAGAATGCATCTGTCGGCATTTCGTAAACTTGTTTTTCGGGCAATTAAGCCATGTGTGCAAATATCAAATTGATACATTTACATATAACTCTTATCAACAATTTTTCTCAAATGCATTGACTTGGACTTTGACTTGAAATTTCCCACTAATCGCTGTGTGAATGTTTAAATGTGCCTTGAAATGTAAGAAGAAACAACTTCATCCTCTGATTTGACAGCAGAAACTTCTTTCCATGGGGAGCTGAGGTCTATTACAGGTGTGGCTTCTTTTTTAAAGTGCCATAGGTGAGTGATGTGTGATTTATTTTATTTTTTTTACTTGCAGCACAACCGGTGTCATCAAAGCTTCACGATGGTTGGTGGGCATACAAAGATGTTGTCCAGGGGAGCTTTATACCTGGTAAGCCTTTCAAAAATAAAAATAAAACGATGAGACTATTCAGAATGTGCCTTGTCAAGATTCCTGCTGTTTGCCATTAAGAATTTCAAGGTATGCATGAATGTTCCACATGAATCTTTCTCTGTACTAATTCATATTTTATTCTGCTTGATTCAAACATGTTTGTATATATGCGGCGTGAAGGGTCTGGTTTTTAAACAATGGCAAGAAAATATGTTTAACACCACTTTGCACATGCTGCATCAGGGCTTAAATGTTGGGGTTATAGTTAAATTTTTGCTTACGTACCAACACTAGATTAATTAGTCTGATGCGTTTTAGTTTGCTAGATGATGTATGTGAGTGTCTTCATGAGTAAAACAACCTTAAGCATCTTACCAGATGTATGAGTGAATAAATTATAATCCATTTTTAAGGCTTGTGTTTTCAATTGATTTATGCTCACTACTGCAGCCACTTTATGAGTTGTATTGGAAGTACTTAATTATGTAGTCAGAGTAAGCGAATGTGCTGTATGTAGCTAGTCAAGGAGTTATTTGTACATTGACATGGATTATAATAGTATTTTGTTGTTCAGTATGCTTAAAAGCTTTTAATAAGAAACAGATCAATAGTTGCCAGGGGATGTACAATGTTTCGTTAGGAATGTTCTTCTCATATTTCACAAAGGGCAGGCTTGGTCTGCTTAAAAGGACACAGCCTATTGCATCAATCACAGCTGTAGCAGATATCAAGTAAGCTCTATAGCAACTCATACATATATGTATTGCACATAAATTTACCTCTTTAGTGTTTTGTGAGGGAGAAAAGGTCTCTTGATTTATTTTGCATAAATGTCCTTGAGAGTAGTGGAAAATGACTAAGTGTAAAGAAAGAAGATGAGAAAGCATTTAAAGAGCAAACGTCATCAGTTCCCAAGAGTACAGGTTGTCTGGATTAATCTGAAGACATTTTCTCACAAGTATACTGAATACCTAATTTCCTTGTGCAATGGATTGGGGAAACTAAAAGAAGCATATTAGAAGTCATTTTTAAACATTTGTGACACTTGTTCAGCTGTCAAAGGATATAGGTTATTTACTGCATTCATAGTTTAAAGGTGTACTTTGTCATTTTTTTTTTTTTTTTTTAAGTTTTCAGATACTGCATTATTCACAGTCAGCCATGATTAATTTATTCTACATCTGAAAGTATTATTTGTCTGGTCTTGTGATCTTTACATGCAAGTCGACCCCCATGAGAAGACCTACTCCATGTAAAATTAAAGACATTATTAGGCCACTGAAATGACTGAAGTCTATTCATCCAACATGATCACATTGGAATTCGCTATCTACCAGCAGACATTTTTGCATCAACCGTGTTCACCTTCCCCTGTTGCTCGACTAATAGTTTGTTTCTTGAGCAATCTCTGAGACACAGGTTCTAGTCCCAGGGAAGCCATGAAGTAAAAAGGTTGCGTTTTCACTCTAAAGTTAAATTTTTACTCCCATGATGGTTAGATTTAGGGTTTGGGTAAAGCCGGCGCCACACTAACCTATTTTCCCAATGATTTTCAGGTGTGAGCTTCATTAACATAATCGCAAGTCAGTATGTGAGATACGAAGTGTGCACTAGCGTCTGTCAGTGGGAGATCATTAATCACTTGACTGTTGGGACTCCCTGCTAAATTAATGGTTACAGCAGCGGGGGAAAAAAGGATCCAACATGGCAGAAAAAATTGTTCTGTTGCTGGGGCGGCCTCTTGCATTGTCCATAAGTGACCAATGAGCTGCTTTTACTGAAGAAATTACAAGACGTCAAGCTGATCTGAACGTTTTCATCGTACTCAGCTGCATATAATCACAAACGCTGACTGTAATCCAAAGTGATTCTGTCACCAAGTGTTTTTCCTGCGTTTTCTCCTACATTAAAATGACTAATGAAATCAGAAAGCGGAGGCACAACAGTCTGTTTTTATTCAACGTAAATTCTTAACTCACTGAAAGCTGCTTATGGACATAAGCGTTCTACAGCAAACCTCTAGGGGATAAATACACAAATGTACACTTTCACAAGGTAAAGTTACTCTGTTAATCAAATCCTAAATCACTCTTTAACAATTATTCATGCTCACACAGGTATTTCTGTTGTTATTTTGACAAGCTTCACGTGACAGGGAATCAGAGAGAGCTGCGGTGATTTGGTACTGTATGTTTGTCACCCCTCTACCATTCTTAATCGACAAGTGTGTCATACCTCTGACTGAAGAGAGCGAGAACTCAATGGCCTGATTTTATTTTGAGTTGTTTTGAGTCTGCTAAGGCATATGGTTAGTAAAATGTGCATTCCTGTTGACTGTATTACATAATTTGCAAAAAAAAAATTAAACTTACTTTTGGCGCCACCATGTGGACATTACTCTTCAGCAACAAATCCAGCTACTGCCACTGGGGGCAGTGGTTTGAATTTACATAAGTTTAGACCGATTTCAGCTGCAAATCTCTTGACCTCCTGTTGCCGAATTCACAGTGTGATCAGTCAGACATGTCAAAAGTTATATTCTATAATTTTAGCAAGTTTTATAAAAAAATCACTAAGTGCACCATTAAGTATAAGATGCAAGAAAGATTGATTCGCCATAATTATTGATTCATCATATGCAGGACTAAATTGTCCACAGTCACTTTGATCCTTGCAGGCACATGTATTAGCTTTCATCTCTTACCATTAAAAATTTCCATTTTATTTTAAGAGGTTTAAGGGCCTAATTTTAGTATAGAAGGAAGAAGTGCTTCTACATTGTATAGTTTTGCCTCATCAGTTGAATGTGATACACAAAAAAGTATCATGATTGACATACAAAGGCTATTTCCCAAGTCAAGGGCATAATCTCACTTCAATGAGATGTGAACGTACATATTCATAAAATTGTCTTTAATGTGTACATATTCATAGATTAATATTTCTGTTCTGTCTTTAGTGTGAGCTTATTATATGTTTTATTTGTTGTGACAGGAAAATCCCACGTTTTAACATGATAACACATTCCCTTGAGGTTTACACTAAGGTTACCAAATGAGATGTTCTACTTTTAAAATGCAGTTTGCATTTAGGGAACAGAACAAGTTGATGCTGAACTGAGGGCTTCCTGCATTTTTATTTCATTTTTTTATTAATCCTTGATCATGGCCTGGAGCTGCCTTATGTGTATATTAATGTGTTATCATTTTAATTTTAGTGCAGTGTAACTTAATGCTCTGCAATCACTAGAGTTTACTCTTTGAGTATTAGAAGAAAGTTTTTTGCTTTTAACTTGTAAACATTTTAACAATAAGCAATAATGAACTTTTGGGCTCATATTGCAGAGGTGATTGCATTTATGTGCTACTATTATCAGAAAATTTAGAAGCAATGCACTATTTTACTGTGATTAAATGTCATATGTTCAGCTATCTCACATCAGCATTTGTGCTCAGGGGGGGTAAACAAATGTTGTCTAAGCAAATGTTAAAGAAACATTTCCAAATCTTTTTCCCATCTAGAAAAACTGTTGAGTAAATTCTAAGATGCGCAAATGTTCAATGTCACTGGGCCTCCTTCACTTATTTATTTCAAGAGCATTTCTTTGTAAATAATTAGTAAAAAACATTCTTACATACATTTTCACATTTAATATAAACCAACAATTTTATGTGGACAGAGAATGCAAAAAAGTTAACATTTGTTGCATTCAAATGTATCCACTAATGCCATATTTAAGACTTAATTTAACTTTCAATATTATGCAACATCAGCATTCAGACTTGCATTGCATTTGAATGTGTTTTATTCAGATAATGTATTATTTGTCCCTTGTTATACATAAAAAGCAGTCTCATTAGAGTTCTCATTAATGTATTGAATCCCAAGCCAAACCTGGCACAGATCCCTGAGGATGAGGGTGCCATCTGTCTAGCACTTATCAATTGCTACAGCAAAATCACTGTATCACTCGAGTTTACATCTGAGCTCAAAACTCTTTGCTGACATTACCAATGGATTCATTCAAACAGACTGAACATGACCTCAAACGTGAACTCAAACATGACACTGGAGATTTCATTTATTTCTTTATTAATTCATTATTTGCCTTTTTTCTGTCTCTCTCTTTAAAGGAATGGTCCTCACAAAATGAAAATGTTGTCATCATTTACTAACTATTATGTAGTTCCAAACCTGTATGACTTTCTTTTGTTTGAATACAAAAGATCTTAAGCAGTTAGTCTCAGTCACCATTCACTTTCATTGCATTTTTTTTATTATCATTCTGACAAACATCTCCTGTTTTTTGTTTCATGAAAAAGTAAAGGTTTTGGAACAACATAATTGTCATTAAATTATGACAATGACAGAACAATAATTTTATGTGTTCTGGTTTAATTTGCATTTTTTTTTTTTTTTTTACATTTATCTATTTTTCTATCTTCTAAGCTTATACAGATAGGATCTGACAAGTTTGTGGCTTTTGAATTTTAAAGGCTCTTGTGTTGTTCTCATTATGTACATAATGCATAGAATTATGGGCCCAGCTGGAACCCTTCTACTGGAAGTGGTTCCACTTCTAAATAAGCACAATTGTATAACATGTTTCACAGTTTTATAAGCAGTTCTGTAAGCAGTTTCATACTCCATCTGTCCTTGACATTTAAAGAAGCACAGAGTGAGGAATTTGAAATCTGGAAAAAAATAAAAATGTAATGTGCTCAGTGACTGTTAGAATGTCAGAGAAATGTAGGCTTACACCTTAGTTTGATCAGAGTTTTGGAAACATTCATTTATTTAGGTCAATGTACAAAAAATATACAAATTATGTATAAATGCCTTTGATGCATTCGAAGGAAGAGAGCTTGTTTATTCCACTGGTTCCTATTATATATTAATCTCAAATGCAGTTACTCATTCAAATGTAATACCCCAATACATCAAATTCATGTAGTCTAGTCCAGTTTCACTGCTAACCTTTCACAGAGCTAAACAGGATGTGAGGAAAATCAGGTCAAGAGATTGCTTGTTCGTAACAGCGATCTGCTGGTAAAATCTGGTTATAATCTCATCCTATGGGGATAAAAGGTGTTACTCTCTCCACTGAAGCATCCTAGATCTTGATGATCTAATATGGCTGACATGGACAGTATATAGAGTTCAGGGTCACAAAATCACCATGAGCACTTGCACTGCATATCTGCTTTTGCTCACGTTCCAGTCAGGCTCAGTTCATGCTCCTCATGTTGGATTTTTCCTCTTAATGACTGGGATTCCCCTGATGTCGGGCTCTTCCCTTCATCTGTCATATTGCTCTCTGGGGTCCAATGCACTAATGCATCTCGTTCTCATCAGTGGAGCTGATTACTGTGTTTGGATGGCAAAACATCTCAGAGAATAAATTAATCATATAAGGTCAAGTATATCCTTTGGGTACGTGGCTGCCTAATTCCATCTGTGTTTCTTTTTTTGCGAGATTGTTTTTTTGCGAAGCGAATTGCAATTATAGGCAGCTCTTTGATTTGGATGCAAGAGCCTCATGATAATAATCTAATTTTAAAAGAGAGCCAGCACAGTGACTCGTAATTAAGTGGCAAAATTGATTGCTAAACAAAAGTTTGTTGCAAAGGACATCACACACTAGAATGAAACCCTAAATAATATCAACACCGTGGATGGAGCTCACAGAGCAAATTTGGTATGAGCATTTTGAGATAATCCCAAACATATTCACGACCTATCAGATCACGATCCATACACCGCCACTGCATCAACGCTATTCTTTTTCCTTATAGGATTAGTTCAACCAAAATTAAAATTCTATCAGTACTTACTCACCCTCAACCAGCATAACATTTGTTATTCTGCAGAATACAAATTGAGATATTTCAAAGAATGTTGTGATCATTTATTTCTGTAGAATAGCAATTTATAGTGATTAATTTAATAGCTGTGATACGTGTGTCTTCTGAAGACAAACTATCCCTTTGTGTGATGAACAGAGCAAATAAGAATGTGTTGGTTTTTCACTGTCAAATCAAATAATTGAACTCCTGTAAACAAAGCACAAACCAACTATGGCAACATACCAGTAACATACTGTAAAAACTCATTGGTTCTTGTGTCATGGAGTGGTGAAAATGATTTTTTTTTCTCTACTTTTACTCATTTATGTTCAATGGGTGTATGGATTCTTGTGTCATGGTGTCATGCCATTTGATCATAATACACCCGAGAACCAATAAGGTCTGATAGTATTGACGTGTCATCATATTTTATTTGGCTCTGTATACAAGAGTTGATCAATGCGATTAGATTTGATTTGAGGGTGAATAACAACTTTTGGTCTGTTGATCCTACAAAGTGATTGTATGTCTTCAGAAGACTTGGAATATGGCACACAAGTCACATGGACTATTTGTATGACACTTTTGGGCGCTTTTGTACACATTAAAGTAAGTAACAATCAACTGCAATTGTATGAAAATCAGCCATCGCAAAAAAAATTAAAACATCTCCTTTTTTGTTCATTTATGTTAATGCTCTGAATTTCAGTTCTTCAGAAATAAACACTTTTTTGTTTTTATTTCATCAGTGCCATCTTTCTGGGGACTAGTAAACACTGCCTGGAATCTTTGTGCAATTGGGAAGAGACAGTCACCTGTGAATATCGAAACTAGTCGTATGATTTTTGACCCCTTCCTCAACCCGCTACAGCTCAATGCAGGACAACGAAAGGTAAGTACTGGGAAGGATAAATCTCTTTATTGTACTCATGGCTTAAGGTAACAATAACACTTTGATTGACAGTTGCATTATAATACTGTCCATAATATCTGTATGATGCATTACTGTATTTTAAAATAGATATTTTCCACAATATATAAACCACTAGAACATGGACAGTCACAGAAGACATATATATTTTCATTGTTATTCATTATTCACTGGGATTGGGAAGATCAGGATTTTGAAGATCGGGTCACATTGTGTACCCCAGTTTAGCAGCTATGACCAGTCCATTTGTCAAAAATAATCAAACAGTGTATTCACCTCTGTTGCTGTTATTTAGAAAGCTAGTTGTTTAGTTTGTTAAAGTGCAGAGCTGAATTTTAATTTGGGGTGACTTCTTTTATACTCTGTTGGCCAATGAACCACATCCTCAATTATATTCACAAAGCATAGCAGGAGAGCTTTCCAAATTAAGCCTTTGAAGATGTGCCGGCTTGATGGCTAATGCACTACACCTAGTTTGTTACAACGGCGTAGTAATGAGATCACTAATTCTCTCTGGGACAGTAAATTGCTTGCCATTTGCTTTCAATGCCACGCACCTGCAATCGGTCAGCATATTAGCGTGACTAAACTCATTTAGCATTTATAAATATCATCCAACATTGACATGGATCCAGTTTTTGATTAAAGATGGCTTGTGTATATCAGATATTTTGCTCTGACCTCTAAAGGGATTTCAGGCTATAGTTGTAATAAAGATCTCAGTGCAATAGGAGGGATTTAGTCCAAAGATCCAAAGGGAAATGAAAGAGTTAATTTCTCATTTAACATCCTGTTTTATGATTAATGCTGCTGTGCATCTGCTGGGGGAGATTAGGCAGACTCACCATCTGTGCTGACAGGGCCTGTCAGTGAAGAATTCTCCAGTGAAGCTCCAAGAGCTTGTGGTTGTAGATGATACACCATAGTTCATCTGAACTCAATAATCCTTCAGTACCCTGGACTTAGATAAGAGCCCAAAAAAAGGGTATTTGTGTTTTTTTCAGGAGATTATTTTCAGGTCCTATTTGAAGAGACCCAATTACATTTATTAATGTATTGCTCCTTTGAGCTTGTTGTGAATGTGTTCTCAACGTGTAGAGTCCCTTTTATTCCTAGAGAAATGTTCACTGGAGACCTAAATGTTTTCAGTGAATTCAAGTCAGTTTGATTGGTTAGCTGCATTGGTTACCAGAGGGCTGTTTTGTAATGGGGATTTATGCAAGGTTTTATGCAAAACTTTGGGCTGTATTGGAAACGTGTATTGCCTACTCTAGATCAGATAAATTTGCTTTTTCAGGTGGTGGACTACTTTAACAATAGAACTAATATTGTGAACCATTTAACACCCCAAATTTCATTAAAATGTCACATTTGACATCATTTTCACTGTTCCTGTCTTGAGCCACTGATCAACAATTTTGATAGACTGCTGTTTTGGTCTAATTTAATTTAGCTAAACTAGAAAA
Source organism: Xyrauchen texanus (assembly GCF_025860055.1). Taxonomy (NCBI): domain Eukaryota; kingdom Metazoa; phylum Chordata; class Actinopteri; order Cypriniformes; family Catostomidae; genus Xyrauchen; species Xyrauchen texanus. The sequence goes on along the minus strand of NC_068283.1, from coordinate 22,971,680 downwards.
CAATGTTAAAAAATGTTTACTGTGAGTTTACAGTAAATTCATGGCAACTAGTTGCATTACATTCACAGTATATTTTACAGTAGTAATTTGACAACCTATTACGATGAAAAGACAACTGTATACTGTGACTTCACAGTGAACTGGGCCATGAAATTACTGTAATGTAGCAGTGCTGTATTGTACAATCACAAATATTAAATGAGAGAGTTTATGTGCAGTAACAGGTCAATCCTATCACAGCATGGCATTGCAAGCATTACTATCTCATTCTTTAATTACAGCTATGTATTTTTTCTCACAAATGTACAATGAAGTGTAGACTACAAATCTGGTTCAAACTTAATCAGTCTCTAATTTTCTCCCTGCCGTACAATTTAAAGAATAATGTTCATAAAACGGATGTATCAGCTAGGAGAAAATGTATATATAAGACACTAAACAGCATAACAGTGACTTCAAACAAAACACAATTATACCACAATGCAGTATTTTATATACAGATATATATATATATATATATATATATAACAGTAATTTGTTGTGTTATAACAGAAAATGGCATAGTCTGCATTGATTTTACCTTAAAATTCTGAAAGCAGAATTTAATTGTAATAAATCACTGTTAAATCTTGTAAAATCCCATTAATCCTTTACTGTGCTATAATTAGTTCATGAACAGCACTAACATTGGTTCACGCAATAGCCTACAATGATGAAAAAAAAATGTTAACTGAAAATGTGGTAACATCTAAATTAACTTGTTTGAATCAAAACAAAAGTACTTGAATGCAACCTGGATTAATTAGGTAACACCAACAAATCTGATTTTAAGGGTCAACTCAGATAGAAATAGCTCCTTAAGGTAACAATTGCTGGGTACAGCTTTTTTCAGAGGCATGAGCTAAGAATGAACAATAATTTTACAGCACTTATATTCTGGTTTATGTTAATTAATTTCTATTTAAAAAAATGTATACAAAAAGTTGTATACATTAATGTTAATTCATGCATTTTGAACTAGCATGAACAAACAATGAACATTAGTACACTGTGAAAAAGTGGTAACCTGAAATTGTTACCTGCAAATATTTAGATTGATTCAGTGATGTTAAATAATATTTTTAGTTGAATAAAACCTGTTAATTTAGATGTTACCTCTTGATTAGTTAGTTAATGATAATTTTAACACATTCAACCTTAATGTAAAGTGTTACCAATAAACCTAAATGAGCCTTATGTGCACCGACACATACAGTAACTGTGAGTTGTGTTATTGAAGTGTGGCAACAGAAACGCTTTATCAAAAATCTATCATTGTTATGGGATGATTAATTGGTCCCATGACTAATTCAATGTTGGTTCCTTTTGTCAAATATAACTATTTTATTTATATAGGTCTATTTCATTAAGCCGATCAACTCACAGACCACTTTGAATCTTGCATTGACCGCCAGTGATTTGTGGACCACAATCTGAGATCCACTGCTCTATATGAGCAAACTAAAAATGTGGAATATATTACATGCAAGGCATTCATTTATTCTTGATGGAATTTCACTCAAAAATGAAAATAATCTCATCATTCACCCTCATGCCATCCCAGATGTGTATAACTTTTTTTCTTCTGCAGAATTCTGAAGATTTTTAAAGAATATTTCTGCTCTGTAGGTCCATACATTGCAAGTGAATGGTGACTAGAACACTGAAGGACCAAATATGACATAAAGGATTCGTAAAAGAAATCCATATGACTCCAGTGATTTAATCGATGTCTTCAAAAGCGATCCAATCAGTTTTGGGTGAGAACAGACCAAAATGTAACTCCTTTTTCACTATAAAGGTTGACAACATTCTCCATGGCGATCAGGATTTTAAGCTCGAACACACTTTCAATAGCACCACCTTGCGCTCTGCGCTTGCGTCAAGCACTAGGAAGTGTAATTGAGCTTGAAATCATGACTGTGCCTAAAGACTGCAATGCTAAGGTGTACAGTGAAAAAAAGAGTTCGATTTTAGTTCGTTCCCACCCAAAACCGTTTGGATCGCTTCAGAAGACATTGATTAAACCACTGGATTCATATGGATTACTTTTATGATGCCTTTAAATGAAATGTGGACCTTCGAAGTTCTGGCCACCATTTGCTTCCAATGTATGGACCTACAGAGCAGAAATTTGTGTTCTGCACAAGAAAGTCATGCACATCTGGACTGTCACGAGGGTGAGTAAAACCTCTGTAAAGTTGCTTTGAAACGATGTGTGTTGTAAAAAGTGCTATACAAATAAAAATGACTTGACTTGACTTAAATAATACGCTATTGAATTTAAATGTTTTGGGGAATCATACATAAATGGAAAATATTTTCTTATTTCTGCTCAATCTTGTCTCAGCCCTCTATTTTCTGTATTTTTGTGGATAGTCATGATTAATGCTAAGAAATTATGAGTGTCGTTCATAGTACTGTGACATAGTTTGGTTCGGCTTAAGTTGCCATTTTACATTAAATAAGGGCCACAGACCAAAGTGAACATAATTAGCTCCTGCTGTGAATATATTGAGATGAAATGTCAGGATTCATTTATTGTTTATTCTCTTGTTCCTGAGGGATCAGCAGTTTTTAAACTATCCCAAGATCACAAATAAGCCACCTTTATTGGCTAATTTGAAATACCCCCATTCAAATACATTCACAGAGGCACTCATAGCTGTTCACAAAGATATTGTTGTTCAGTAGCATGCCATAATAAGACACATTTGCTTCCTAATTAGTAATTATAACTAGAAAGGTGCCTTAACATGCCAGGTGTTGTTTTCTATTTATAGGTCCTCTTCTTTCAACTAAGATGTATTTGCTACTTAGTTCTCACTTATTGCCTCAGCAGCAAGGGTGGTATGCACCTGTTTTAAGAGGGGGGGCACCAGTGGTCACAAGACTCAACCAAAGATATTATACATTTACAAATGTATGTTGTGATGGTCTGTGATGGTTTACATGCAAGGGAACATGCCATTATATTTAATCCAAGGCAAGAATTAGACAGAATTGTCAATTTTAAGCAAATGATTGACTGACTAAATTTAGACATAATAAATGTGCAACTTAATGTGATAGTTCACCCACAAATTTAAGTTCTGTCATCCATTACTCTTACATTATTCACTCACATTGTTCCAAACTCATATGATACAATAAACAGATTGGATAGTTCTGACAGATTGAAGGTTTTTCAAGGTAAATCTGGTTGGCAGATGCAACAGAAGTGTTATAATGCCCATTCTGTGAACTATGTAAGTGGATTTTGAATGCAGCTTTTAAAAAATATATATAATTAAAGTGATAGTTGACCCAAAAATCAAAAATACATATTCTTTCATCCATTATTCTCAAGTTGTTCCAAACTCCAATGATCTTTTTTTCCGGTTAACCCAATTAGAGATTTTAGGCAGAATGTTAGCCTCAAGGCCCCAGCACACTTATGGAGAATTTCTTCTTCATTCAGAGGTTAAATATATTTTTGAAACAGCTGAGCAATAACACACTGTTTGCGAACATTCAGACATGCTGCAGGGTAGGCTTTTAGAGGAGCATTTAAATATGAGAACGCTCAATGACTTCATGCCTCATTCTATGAGAATTCACACAAGTGAATGGCTGTTTTAACCACTCAATGATGATTTAAAATAATAGAAATGCAGTAGATAATGTGTAATTTGTAATGTTTATCTTGTGCATCCATGATGTGAATGCACAAGCATGCAATATATGGCCATAAAATGCACAGATTACACTCAAAGATATTATACAGTTACAAATATATGTTGTGATGGTCTGTGATGGTTTACATGCAAGGGAACATGCCATTGTATTTAATCCCAGGCAAACTGGAACTGTTTCAAGTAACATGCATATTATTTTTGTCATTTATGATGACACTGATACTATTGCAAAGATGGGTGTATGAAAGAGTGTTAATGGGCAGAATACAGACAAAATAATTATAATAGCCATCTCTTAATTTGGGCAAATGTGTGAATGGCTTTTGGCTGCAGATGGCACATGAGTGATAGGGATCTTAACTGGCTGAATGAGAATTAGCTGTCAGCCTCAAAGCAGGTGGAGCTCCAGGTCAAAACAACCAATGATGTGGACCAATCGCAGTAAGGTGTTTAGCAGCTGGTAAGAAGTTTTCCTGAAAGTTCTACATGGTGAGCTGTAACAAACCAACAAAACACACTTGTTCACACTTGTTTGTTCTTCGATTTCAAAGGAAATATGCAGGGACAATCAGTCAATGGTTAGTGAATGGTGACTGAGAATAACATTCTGCCAAACATCTCCTTTTGTGTTCTACAAAAGAAAGAACATAACACAGGGTTGGAACAACATGAGAGAAAAAAATTATAATTAATCCACTTGCATAGTTCACTGAATGGCCATTATAACACTTCTGTTCAGCAGTTGCACCTGACAACCATATTTACTTTGGAAAACCCCTTAATCTGTTAGAATTCAATCTATTAACTGTATTCATGCCTTTTTTTGCAATGTCCAACTGTGCATATAATGCCTTTTAACCTAGCCAGGTGAAAACCGTGCCTTTGTCCCCCAAGAAGTCTATTGCATGTTGTAAATAAATAGTGATGGACTTGGAGTCACTAAGTACATAATTTAATCATTAAAAGTCAGATATGAGAAAGGCAGGAGCATCTGATCTAGAAAATATAACCTAAGTGTCTTTTCAGGTCAGTGGAACCATGTACAATACAGGTCGACATGTTTCCCTGCGCCCAGATAAGTTGCACCTGGTGAACATCTCTGGTGGGCCGCTGAGCTACAGCTACAGGCTGGAGGAGATCCGGCTTCACTTTGGCAGTGAGGATAGTCGGGGCTCAGAGCACCTGCTCAACGGCCAGGCCTTCCCTGGAGAGGTGAGCTACCAAAAAAGCCTGGAAATACATCACTGTTGTGGGACTCAATTAAACCTGTCTACTTTCAAAAATCTGGATGCTGTGACAAACCTTTGACGTTTTGGCAATGAAGCAGATTAAATTGTGACTTTAGTCCCTTTCATCACAGATTTTTTGTACCACTAGAAAAGATCAATAATCCTCAGTCTGCTTTTCTTTAACAAGAAGATTAAATAGTTACCAGACTGCAATGACATCTCATTTGAACTGCAATTCAATAAAAATCTTCCAAAGCAAAACCATTTGCTGCAACTTTCACTAGAGTGATAAAATCGAGCAGTGATTTATTTGACAATGTGTGGATTGTGTTATGTCGCTGAGTTTGCATTATTAAATCTTTTTTATTCTAGATTAAAGGCAAAGGTCAGGATTACATAAATATTTTTTTAAGAAGTGATTTGAGCACAGCTGTGAAACAACTGGATAACAAAATGAAACGTAGATGTCTTATGGTTTGCAAAGGCAGTTGTTAATTGATCTTACGCTGAATGTGTTTTTATGAGACAGAAGGTCTGCATGGTGAAAACAGGCTGTGAATATGGGCCTCATCCATCACAAAGGTGTTTTTAAAGATTATTAATTTAAATTAATATCAAAATTTGAGTTTTATGGCTTTAACTCAATGTTTGTTAACAGAGCAAAAAATGTGGTATTCTCTATCAGAAAAACAGACCAAAAATATTGCTAATGCATTTTGCATCACTGGTGTATCAATATTTTTGTTCAGTGAAATGCTCTCCAGAATGATAATGTCCCACCCCCAAATACCAACTGCTTCTGACTAGCAATAGAGTGCAACAGTCTGGTTCAAGAAGTAAAAATCCCATTATAATTTCCATAGATTCATTTATTTTTACAGTTAACTGACAGACCTTCCATGAGCTCTGAGGTTGTTCATCGATGGTGCATGCTTCTGTTGAAGCCATCATTCTGTAGTATTTCAACTTGTTTAAAAATCATGTTTGATAGTTGAGTTTCTGGTTGACAACTACATAACCTGTGGGCAATCAGAGAATTGCGGCCAAGATGTACTGTGAATGATGCAAACTAGTCAGTCCCCCTTCACTCTCAAACTACTGATATATTTACAAGAATATTTAACAATAAACATAAACTTTATTGTTTATATACTCGTAATCAACTAACTAAAATCAATCGTTTTATATATTTCCATTTGATTATGTCATTCCTAATGCTTCATGTGAGTGTAGTTCATGTCCTTGTGAAGTACACAATCTTACCTTTGTCTTTTTGTCCAATTTTCAAATACTCTTTTGCTTCAAAACAAAATTTGAGCTGGTTGGTTTGGTTCATGGCTTAGAACTCTAATCTTTGTGTCAAATTTGGTTTCATAATTTTTTTTAAATCCCTATATATAAAATAATTAAAAAAGGTAAACTTTAAAATTGTCATGTGGTGCAACCATCAAGTAAAAGGTATTATAATACATTTAATTATAATAATCTTTGCACTTTAAATACATGAAAGTTATAACAACTTTGTCATTAATTTCAAAAATGTTTTCTAAAACTTTTTTCAAGGTAAAACAATTTTTTTTTATAAATATTATACATTTTAAGTAAAAAATGTCAAGAAGTTTTCACAGGGTTCCACTTCATGACTTGAACATGACTTGAACATTCCTTTTCATAAAAATGTCAAAATGAATATCAGATGTTTTTTCAAAACTTCACACTCAGTCTTGTGGGTCTAAAGAGGTTATGCTCTGTTTTGTGGTTTTTATGGTCAACATAAACAACAAAATGGCTATCTAACATGCTGGTTACACCAAATTACTTTAATTTGTTGGACAAAAGCGTTTTAAATACATTCAATTGTTTCATTCCTTTTTTTTTTTAGAAATACAAATTTAATATTATTCTGCACTAGTCATGCCAACATTTCTTTTTTCAGGAATTTCAGCTTTTAATGAGACTTTTACTTTTTTTACTGTCTCTGGACACCACATGACATTTTTTAATTTGAACCCCAGAAAATGTATCAATATAACTTTAAATTCAGAAACTGAAAATTCAGTATGCTCATCATAGAAGAGGTATATTCAAGTAAATGGTTTATGTTAGTTGCATTTTTTTTTTTAATGTATTTTATTTAATAGATCTGGACAATGTAAACCCATCGCTAAACTCCGATATAATGTACCTGTTTGCCAGAGTTTTCAGAAAACCAGTGTCTTTTCACCGTGGAGAGAGTTCGCCCGCTCAAGGTTTCCAGATTGCGTGAATTGCGTGAAAGTGTCACCCTGGCAGAATATTTCCAAACTGTACAAATGTAAAGATTTGATTGGAGGATTTCACCTATAGAAATCTGGCAACCTAACACATGTCGAAATCCAATTTGTACCTGTTAATCACAGTTATTTAAAGTCTGCTATTTATCAAACATAGAGAATTATATTTTACTTGCTTAATTATTTCTAAGTAATACATGACACAATTGATCTAAAGGGGATAGAAAGGAGGGATGGTGGTTTTACAAAGGGGATGCTTTTTGGTATTTCTTTCAACAAGGGGGACGGCATCCCCTCATGCTCAACTCGAGCCCTGACTTAAGCCTATTGCTTTTTAACAAAATAGACGAGCCCATCGATGTGTCCTGGCCAAACTACAAGTATCAATAGGAAATATGTCAACACAGGAAAGAAAACTGCACTCGTAAAGCGATTTCATAGTTTCTTGAGCTTTATTTATACTAAAAGTGAAAATGCAAATTTTTTTTATACATTATGAGAGCCAGTTTCCAACTTGTCAATACCAACCTCCAAGTCGTGCTGTTCAAACTGTTTGATTTTTAAATTTTTACACTTTTTACAATTTTATCTTGTGTGTGGAGCAAGGGTGTGCACCCCATACGTTGATCCTCACCTCACCTCTGATTTCACTGAAATCAGCAGCCTCACTTAATTTTCCTAACCCAAATGAGGTTTTATGGGTGGCAGCTTTCCAACAACTTCATTTTGAGCCTGACAGGCAAACTCATTATAACTGATGACTGAAGCATATTTTCTAATGAGCTCCGATGCAATTTTGAGCAACTTAAAATTAAGCGGCAGTATTCCTGGCTTCATCTCACTGTTTTCACTGAGCTGCCCGGGAAAGAACGATAAAGCAGGATGGAGGAGCATAAAGGAGCTTCATAATGTTCCCATTAACAATTTATACACAACACAAACCAAAATATTTATACAGATAAATGTACCGAACCTCAATACTGTGTCACATAAGATTACAAGCTGACACAAAGGAAGTTCATGTAGTAATGATGTTATATATTGTACACATAAAATTTATGGCCATGTTTATGGACTGGCTATTTTGGAAGTTGAGTGCGAGCAGTTGTACAGCCTAAGTGTTGTTATGGCTCCATGCATGCATATACCTTGCAGGTGTTGTCTGGAGTGTTTTACTGAGAATCTCTTTTTTTGTCTTTTCACAGGTGCAACTCATCCATTATAATCAGGACTTGTATTTAAATTACAGTGATGCAGCCAGAAGTCCTAATGGAATTGCCGTTGTTTCTATTTTCATGAAGGTTAGTAAGCTCAATAGCTTTCAACATATAATGAATTGGCAAACACTTGGTAACCTTCATTAATTATTAAAAAACCTTTTTTAAACTATTCTTAATGGTTTGTTCTGGTCCTAGATGCTGCCGAGCTAAAATAAATGGTATGGTAACACCCATTACATGAAATGCCTGTTCACCTAGCAACTGTGTTTATAAATTCGGCAAATATGGAATAACATAAAGTATTTGTTTACATGCAGAAGGATGAAGATTGCTTAAGTGAATAAAATAGCATTTCAATATTTTTGTCCCTAAAGGATTCTCCCTATAATTAATATTCTGTCATCATTTACTCTCCCTCATGTTTTTTCAAACCATATGACTTTCTTTCTTCTGTGCTCTCAGTCCCTAAATGTATGTTTATCTCCATTTTCTTAGGGTTTGGTACAGTGTAAGAATGAGTAAATAATGATAAAATTTCAGTTTTGGGTGAACTATCCCATTAATGTTTTTTATTGTGTAGAAGCCACTATTAAAGCAAGAAGGCACTCAAGGCCTACTATATTGTAAAAATAGTCACGGCTTAAGGGGTTGCAGACACTGCAACAGTTTTTAGATGTGACTATATTCACAATATAGTATGGCCTCTTATACCTTATTGTGTAATTCAATTATGCTTAACAATTCAGTAGTGCAGGTACATTAAAGGAATATTTCACCCCAAAAAGGCAAGTGAGACTTGTCCTCCACCACCCAGATTGAGGTGAGTAACCGTGCCACTACGAGGACCTAGTAAGTAGTGGGAATTGGGCATGCCAAATTGGGGAGAAAAGGGGATAAGAAAAAAAAGAATATCGGCAGATTTATCGACCTCAGCGATATATCGGACGACCACTAATATATATTAAAGGAATGTTCTGGGTTCAATACAAGTTAAGCTCAATCGACAGCATTTGTGGCATAATATTGATTACCACAAAAATTCATTTAGACTCGTCCCTCCTTTTCTTTATAAAAAGCAAAATGGCACTGTCATACATTTATAGAGAGGCACTTACAATGGAAGTGAATATGGCCAGTTGTTAGAGGGTTTAAAGGCAGAAATAGGAAGCTTATAATTTTATGAATGCACTTAAATCAATTCTTCTGTTAAAACTCATATATTATTTGAGATGTAAAGTTGTTTAAATTGTAGTTTTTACAGTAATTTCAAGGTTTTAGGGTTGATGTTATATCGTCATGGTAACGAAGCTGTAAAATTGGCTATAACTTTACACAGAAAAGGTTAGTAAGTGATTTTATCACACTAAAATCATCAGTACCTGCATATTGTTTATGTGTTGTGGCTATACTTTTGAAAAAGTTCGTATTTTTACATTCAAAAATTGGCCCCATTCACGTGCCTCACTGTAACCCAGATTTTTGCGTTTGTTAAAGAAATGAAGGGGCAAGTCAAAATTATATTGTGTGGTAATCAGTATTATGCCACAAATGCTGTCAATTAAGCTTAACGTGTATTGAACCCGGAACATTCCTTTAATTAACCCTTCATGACATTTCTAACTATTTGAACGTACATTCATTAACAATCTGTTGAGCATTTTATGTTAGTGCTATTAATGAAAGTCATCATAAAATGTAACCAAACTATTTTGCTTTCTGCTTTCCCAATGCTTCATTTAACTGAATATTTGTAGAGTCTCTGTAATGTTGTGTCCTTGGACTTTTGTTAAAAGCCATGTTTTTGGTTCTTGTGTCTGTTCTCTATATTTCCCTTGATTGCTCCCTGGTGTGTCTCGTTTACTCAATTAGTCTTTGTGAGTATGACTTTGTAAGAATGGATTTTACTGGTTTTTATTCCAAAGTCTGCAAACAATCTAACACATCAAACTTGAAAATTGAACTGTAATAAATATGTACCAATAATGAAAGTCAGTATGTTGAAAGTCATGTGTCCAAGGTTTACTATTAAAGTTAAATGTGCATATTCAACTATAAATAAGTCATTTGTATTAGGTTTATTTCCCTGAAAGTATAAACACTGTGTCTCTGTAGCGCTATCAAAGCATTTTTGTGTGTTTGAAGGTTTGGCCACTCTAGGCTTTGAGCATGTGAAATTACTTTGGACAACGCAACACTGCAAACCCTATTGCTGTAGTTTTGAAGTTTGCATTCTTAGTATTGAGCCAAGAGAGGTCACTGTATGATGTGTAATCTTCTATTGCTCAAACATATTTTCCATATAAGAATAAACATGTAAAAATTCTCTAAACTTTGGTACGTAGCATACAAAACTTCTTCGCATGAGCTCAAGCCTCCATTCTTCTGCATTCTTATGCTTCTAAATGGAAGTGAAGGGAGGTATGACCTCACTTTTAAAATCCCTATACCAGCCTGACACAGCAACTTTGGCCCAAACAATGGCGGGTTTGGGGTGGCACCTGTTTTGTTGACTAATGGACGACAGGAAGTGTTCTGAAAACCTGTGTAAAAGCAGTCATTATTTTTTGAAAGTTGTCTGTTTGGTGATGCTAGTGGTGTGGAAATTACACACTTGAAACTTTTAAAGCATATGACATTTCTGAGTTTTGGGATTAATGATTTCAACAAAACCATGTTTTATTAAACAGTGCCTTTATATTAGATGGCTGCACTGAAAAATGCATTACCTGCAATTGTTACTTAAAAAGTTATTTACCTGATCTTACCATTAAAATCTTTATTTATTTTGGTGTAAAGAAAAGTGTTACCCCAAGCATGTTACAAATGTTACACTAATCTATTAGTTGATCAGGTTGATTCAATGTCAGATAATATTTTTGATGTGAATACAACTAGTTAATTTATATATTACCACATATCACCTTTTTGATTTTTTTAGTCAAAATTGTTTCAGTATGATGTGTATAATGTTTTATTTTAAATTTGGCTCTACTTTTCAGATTTCAGAGCCTACAAATTCATTTTTAAACCGTATGCTGAGCAGAGAAACCATTACAAGGATTACATATAAATGTAAGTGTCCACAATGTACTACTTCCTAACTTTAATAATGTCATATGGTCTGGAGCCTGGGGAGGTCTTAATATCTTTTGTATGACCTTGAAATCTTTAAAAGTTATGTTTCTTAACAAACTGTTGAAAGAAATGTGATTGACAATTGCCGCCAATTGCAGAATTAATTTAATAGTTTGCCACGGTCTGAGTTAGAAAAATTGCCTCTATAATAAAGAGCTTAGTAACTTAATAAAAAAAAAATACTAAAATACTCCTAGCTCTCTATAGTTCCATCTTGTGATCTTTTTTATTAGGAAGTTTTATCCTCTGCATTGAAACATGATCAAAACAGGAACTAAAGCTAATAATCCTGATAAAAGAATGTTGGAATATATTAAGACATCTTAGAGTGATGATATCCTTTTTATCCATTATTGCAATGGTCTGTAATGCATTGTTTGTTTTATACTGTTTCTTCAGATGATGCATACTTACTGATGGGGCTCAATATTGATGAGCTATATCCAGAAACCTCCCGTTTTATTACGTATGAGGGCTCGATAACTATTCCACCGTGCCTTGAGACAGCCACCTGGATCTTAATGAACAAGCCAATATACATCTCACAGATAGAGGTGAAAGTGCACTGGTCAAATATTCAAACACTGTAAATTATTTTTGGATGTTCATTTTAACCAATTTGCTTTTTGAATATTGACTGGTTTTGGATTGAACATTGTTTCACTGATAAATTATTTTATTTGAATGTTTCACCCTGCCTTCTGTATTATTCTATACATTTCATACTATGTCAATACCATAATTAATTACTTTTTACAGAACATATGTTATATATTGTACTGTGAGGGAGGCCAGGCTGGACACCTGCAGCAGATTATCTCGCCCAGCTGTGGGTGATTGCAGCCTTAACGAGCAAGAGATAAAGTCACGATGAGAGCGGCAGTCGGAAAGAGACTCTGGGAGAGAGAGAGACCAATGAAGCTGTGCGTTCATGTGGAGCTGAAAAGCACCCTGTTAGTGTGTTCGTGCTGCTGAAAAGCAGTGGCTTTGAATGTGTTGTTACACTAAAAAGTGCTGGCAATAAAGTGTATTATGTTGGACGTTTGACTAGCTTCCACCTCCTTCAGTGAGTAAACTTCCTTACATATATACACACATATATTGTCATGAAACGCTAACAAGCATGAAGAGGAGAGGACCCAAACGCATGAGGAGGAAAATGGGCTTTTATTGAAAATAACACAAAACTCACGATGGAGAAAACCAAAAGCCAGTATAGTAACAAAACTGAACTACTTGATAACAGAAACAAAAACTCACAACAGAGAGGCAAATACAAAACTAACAGACAAAGATCAATCTCGACTGAACTACAAGAGGGTGGGGGAAACCAGGATAGGGTCATTGGAACAGTCCAGGACAGAGCTGACCGGGGATGCACCAAGGATGTGACTCCTTGTTAGGGGTGGGGTTATCCACTCCTTACAGTAGTGAACGTAACCCACAATTTCCCAAAAAGAAAGAAACCCCAGCCTTCCCATCTCCCAGGATTGAGAGGGTCCTTAAGGCAGTTGTTAGTTGTTGTTAGCCTTGCTGAGATCCAGCTCATCCGCCGCAATGAAGAATTTGCATGTGAAATCTCAAACATCACCCTCCCCTTCAAGGAGGGAATAGTGCTGGTTGAGCTGGACCAACCACTGGTTGCTGGAACTTTGCTGGCTTGGAGATGGGAAAAGGAAGATGCACATTATCTCTGCTGGGTCTAAAACTGGCCAGTTCTTTCTGTCCCGAAAACGCTAACAAAGGTGATGAGGAGAGGACCCAAATCCAAGACAAAAATGTGCTTTAATTGAAAACACAAAACTCACGATGGAGAGAAAACCAAAAACTAAAATAATAACAGGACTGAACTAACTTGAAAATAGAAACAAAAACTCTCACATTGGAGAGACAAAGGCAAATACAAAACTAACAGACAAAGATCAATCTCAACTGAACTACAAGATTGCAGAAAACATGATTGAACCGACTTGGCAGAGTTAAGAAAACAAACTGGCACAAGACTGAGCACACAGGGAGAATAAATAGGGAGAATAAACAAATAATCAAACAGGTAAATAAACAAATAAGGCAAACGAGATAGCGGGGTATCACTAATACACACGAATGCACAAGGAAATGAGCACACACAAAACCATGTGCGTTCACATAACAAGAGACAACGCACAAGTGCCTGGTCTCAGCCACAGATTAAATAAACCAAACCAACCCGAAGTGCCTGAATCCAGACACAAGACAGAAAACAGACATAGAACACGTACATGTTAGGGCTCTGCCACAAATGGGAAAAAAACTAAACTATTAAGGGCAGAACTCTTGTCATATATATTCCCTTAAATATTGTGAAGGATCTAATTTGGTGGCCAATGGAGGAGTCAGGAGACAGCAAACAGTTGAAGTGAGTATTTATTTCCTCCACGCAGTCAGGTCAACAGAAAAACGCCTCTCAGTGGCCCACTCAAACAGGGCTCATAGAACTATATTAATGCAGTCTCTGGATATCACTGCCAGTCATTCAGACACCAGTTCCTTTGCCACTCTCCCACTCTTACACTCTGGCTTGCCTTATCAGTTCTCCCTCCACCATCACCAGTCCTCCGATCCTCTAGCTCCGCATCGATCCTCCGATCCTTCGGCACTGCCTCGGTCCTCCGAACCTCCGGGTCCATCATGGTCCTTCGAGCCTTCGGCTGCTCTCCGGGCACTAAGATCCCCAGTTCTGCCCCTTGATTCTCTCACACCTACAGCTTCACTGGCTCCGCCCCTCGAGCCTTCCATGGCTCTGCCTCCCATGGCCCCGCCCCTCAAGCTTTCCACGGCTCCGCCTCCCATCGCTCTGCACCTCGAACCTCCCATTGCTCTGCCCCTCAAGCCTCCCACGGCCTTGTCTCCCAGGCCTCCTGTGCCTGCTCTTGTGGCCGCCTCCTGCCCCTGCTTTGTGGCCGCCTCCCAGGCCTCCTGTCCCTGCTCTGTGGCGCCTCCCGACCCTGTCCCTGCTCTGCGGACGCCTCTCAGGCCTCCTGACTCTACCCCTGTCTTATGGTCACCTCCCTGGCCTCCTGATCATACCCAGACTCCTCCCTGAACACAGGATCATCAGCCAATCCCTCCTGGACTCCCGTCACCTGTTTCCTCCTGCCCTCCTCCACATTTAGGCGCCAGGAGTCGCCTTTTAAAGGGGGGTGGTATGTCACAGTGTGAATGTTTTGTCGTCATCATCATCCATTGTCGTTGTCCTTATGTTTGCAGAGACTTTTATGTTGACATTCTCAGTAGACTCTTATATTGAAATTTATCTTTGCCTTCATGTATGATTTCCCTGTTCCCTTCCTCATTGTTTTCAGTTGTGTCTAGTTTAGCCCATTAATCTGTGTGTATTTATACCCTCATGTTTCTCTTGTTGCTGGTTAGTTCTTGTTCGTTTTTGCATGGGTAACTGTTACCACAAATAACTGTCTTGTTTGTAACCACCACCACCATCATCATCATCTTCTTCTATGTATTTTCGTCTTCTTTTGATTGTGGATTAAAGGATTGCTGTACTTAGATCCGCTCTCTCGCCTCATACCAAAACATGACAGATATCATATTAATTAGCCAAATTTAGAAAAGTCACAAATCCTGACAATTTTGCCTTGAGAGTGTGTTGGTTTTAGACAATTTCAAGCATTGTATAGACTTAATTCCTCAAAACAATGATTGACTGACGAGTTCCAGAGAAAGCGTACTTTTTTGCCATTTTTGAACTTAAATTAAGACATTAAGACATGCCAGTCTATTGCGTACTGTGGCAACTCAAAAAACAAACACAAAGGCAATGTTAAGCTTCATTTAACGAACCAAATAACTTTCAACTGTGTTTGATATAGAAAATGATTATCTAGTACCAATTTAGCAACTGAGCATGATTACTTAAGGATAAGGTGTTGGAGTGATGGCTGATGGATATGGGGCCTGTCTAGATTTGATCAAAAATTCATTTTTTTCAAATAGTGATGGCTGCTGGCTATACTTTGTGATCAGTTGAATGCCACTTTGGTGAATTAAAGTTTCAACTTCCTTCCAAAACAGCAAAATCTGTACATTATTCCAAACTTTTAGCCCGATCAGCCACAACATTAAAACCACCATGCCCAGTGGTGCAATGGATGCCATACGCACGTAGGCCTATGCTTACTTTTTTCCCCAGGGCTGTTTGCGTATAACGACTTCTAAGGATCAATATTTGCGTATACCCTCGATATACCCACTTATTTAGCAGCTTCCAAAGTCCATAATCTGCTGTTAGTTTCCTTTTAACTTTATTTGATGCTGTTTTGTGAATTGGAGATTCTTTGTTGTAATTGGAGCATTATCACTTATTGTGTGCCATTCCCCGCATCTGACAACAATTGTCACCGCCTTCTTCAACTGAGGGAATTTATGACAGTGAGTGGAGAGAGAGACACACTCACGGTGAAGCAGTATCAGGTAAAATTAACAAAATAGGCCAAACCTGTAAAATTCCTGTAAAGAATCGTCCCGTATTTTAACATTACACACCCAAACTGCTGAGAAAGTTTTACAAATCGAGAGAAATTGACCTGAATCACACACACTTTTTGGATGAGTTGTGTGCGATGTTG